>NC_069502.1:276437756-276602756 GCF_027579735.1 Bombina bombina | reverse complement strand
AACAGAGAGTGGCATGGATGTAGAGGATGAATCTGAACAGGATATGGAGTCCAGTAATACTGAAGGAGATCAAACTCTGGTTACAAGAGCAGATTTACGCCTGTTAGTCTCAAAACAGGATATAACTTCAAATTTTGAACGACTTTGGGAAAAAATAGACTCTATGCACTTGGCGGTGACCAATAGTTTAACAGATATAAAGTCTGATTTTGCTGAATTGGGGGACAGGATTGAAGTTCTAGAAGAACATAAAGATGCAATTTCAGAAGATTTTACCTCAATATCTGATGTTATCATTTCCCAGCAACTGATCTTGGAGTTACAAGATAAATTGGATGACCTTGAGAATAGGGGCAGACGCAGTAATATCAGGCTGAAAGGCATCCTAGAGTCAGTCCTGAATAAGGACCTATTAGCCTATTTACAGCAGCTCTTCAAAGCTATAACCGGCGACAAAGATGAAGCTACCTAGAGCACTTAGGGCTAGGCCAAGGGAAGAAGCCCCACCAAGAGATGTTATTGTAAAGCTACTGGTATTCCAAGAAAAGGAAAAAATCCTATCGGCATCGCGCCAAAAACCGACCTTTAAATTTCAAGGAACGGTTGTCCAGTTTTATCAGGACTTAAGTACGAGAACTCTCCAAAAAAGACAACTGCTGAGACCACTGACAGTTATGCTAAGAAAGCATCAATTTCAATATAGATGGGGCTTCCCCTTCGCACTTCACATCATTAAGGATGGTAAAGCAATATCTATCAAAGAAGTGGAAGAGATCCCTAACACCTGCAAGCTGCTAGGGCTGGATCCACCATCAATGCCGACAGATACACCACCACATCACTCCAACTTCCCCAGAGGGAAACCAAACAATCCAAATGGCAAACAATCAACAAGAAAAAGCAAAAAACTTAATTGCCTACAATGCCATATTCTCAGATGGAAGACGTGACTCAGGGAACTTTGATACCCTATTAACAACATTCCGGGACTGTGTATGGCTCACTAGAGCATTGTCACCAGCTGTTGGGTGACGTATACAATGTTTTAATATGTTTATTATATGTTAGTTTATCGATGTCAACATAATCAATAATTCACTGTTTTAATGTATGTTAGATAATAAGGTATCTCCCCCTTATTGCTGTTTTATATGGAAATCACTCACCTTCTCTTGAAGGGGGATCTTACCATTTTTTCTCAGCTATATAGATTATGTCCTTTTTCCTTGTTTACTTGCTTTTTTCTATTTGCAAATGTTACTTTGGAGTCATGTTCATCATTTTGCTATGGGTTGATCTGGAGGGGGCAGAGGGACGAGGTTTTACTCTTCTTTTTTATGGGGTGCGGGATGTGGTTCATTCCTGAGGTCATACAATCACTAACAACTCACAACACTAATGCCTAAAATACGTTTGGTTTCTCACAATGTGAGAGGTTTAAACTCTGATGTTAAACAAAGGGTGGCTATGACTTATTATAATAAACTCAAAGCTAATGTTCTCTTTTTACAGGAGACTCATCTCTTGCACACAAATATCCCAGGATACTGGTCTAGGGCATTTTCCAAACATTATCATGCTACAGCGGAGGTTAAAAAGAGGAGTCTCCATTCTTATTCATTCATCATTAAATTTAATACACAAATCTACTCTATCAGACCCAGAAGGTAGATATCTAATACTGAAAGGGCAACTTGATCATTTGGATATTATTTTTTGTAATATATATGCCCCTAACGATAAACAACAGATATTTTTTAAAAATATTTCTCACTTATTAACAAATTGGTCCCAATATAGGGTAGTCCTAGCAGGGGATTTTAACATTAATATGTCACCTATTTTACCCACTGCAAATGCTAAGATAACTAATAGACAACTTCAACATAATAAAGTGGTCAGATCTATTCGAGATATGTTATGTCCTCACACCTTAATTGACACTTGAAAATATTTGTATGGTGACACTAATGACACTACATTCTATTCAAGTGCACATCAGTTTTATACGAGAATAGATTATATACTAGTTAGCCAGATTATGTTTATACTGTCCTCTGAAATTCACCCGTGCACTTGGTCGGACCATTCCCCAGTTTCGATCCTTGTCGATGGCATCCAAGACTTTAAGAGGGCTAGAACGTGGACTTTTGACCCAAGTTCACTTCGTGATAAGAACATCCTGGATAGAACTGGTGTCCTATTAACTGAATTCTGGAACATTAACTCTCATTCTACTCCTAATCCCTTGACTACATGGGCGGCACATAAAGCATTCATGAGAGGTCTGCTGATCCAAACTAAATCTCGCTTACACCTACATAACAAAACTATGATAACACAACTTCAAAATGAAGTCAAATCCCTAGAAACTCAGCACAAATGCACCCAAAACCGAAATATTCTAAGAGACTTGAACAAAAAACGTGATACATTAAATGATATTCTGAACTCTATGGCGACTAAAGTCCTTTTGAGATTAAAGACACAATACTATATATTTGCTAACAAACCCGACAAATTTTTAGCCCACAAGATCCGTGAGAGATGCAAAGCATCTGCCATCCCAACTATAATAAACGAAAGGGGGGTCCCAGTCTCCCATCCTCAGGAGATTGTAGACACTTTTGCTGACTTCTACGGGGGACTGTATGACAGTAGGAAGGTTGCACACACGCCTCATATAGAATGTTCTTCTACAGAGTTTCTCAAAGAGGCCAACCTAAATAAATTATCAGAGAAAGACAGGGACTCATTAAATACACAGGTTTCTATGACCATAAAAGAACTTAAAAGAGGCAAAGCTCCAGGTCTGAATGGGTTCCCAGGGGAATATTATAAATTATTCAAATCCATACTAATCCCCCATCTAACAAATTTCTGTAATCATATTTTGGAAGGACACTCTATCCCCTCAGAATTACTAGCGGCTAAGATTGCGGTTATACCCAAACCTGGTAAGAATTCCAAATTTTGCTCAAATTATCGCCCCATTTTTACTAAATTAAACAAGACCTCAAAATCTTTACTAAAATTCTTGCTAACCAACTTAAGCTGATATTGCCTTCTTTAGTCCACCCCGATCAGGTTGGTTTTATAAAGGATAGGGAAGCCCCAGATGATATCAGGAGTATAATTGACTCCATTTAATACTTATGAGACCAAAACGCCTTCTCTGCTCCTATCTTTGGATGCGGAGAAGGCGTTTGATAGGATTGACTGGAGATATTTACTACTGGTGCTTCAGCATATGGGATTTGAGGGTCCTTCTATCACAGCTATTGAGGCAATTTATTCCAATCCCACTGCACAGGTGATGGCAACAGGTCATAATTCCAAGATATTCCCTATATTAAATGGGACTAGACAGGGATGCCCTCTCTCGCCTCTTTTATTTGCCTTATGTATTCAGCCCTTAGCGGCTCGGATAAGAGGTTCCCCAGACATATCAGGATTCAGAATTCGTTCTACGGAATATAAATTGACTTTATTTGCTGATGACATTTTGTTAACTATCACCAAACCGCTTATCTCACTTCCTAATCTATACCAACTCTTAGATAATTTCTCTGCCATCTTAGGTTACAAAATTAATCTAGATAAAAGTGAGGCCCTTCCCATTGTATTGCCACACCAAACACAGAAGCTTATGGAGCTCAACTTCTCTATGAAGTGGGCCAAACATACCATAAAATACTTGGGAATATATGTCATGAACCAAATTGGCCAATTATATAAATTCAATTACTTACCCTTATTTAGAGACATCCGTCGAGACCTTCAAAAATGGTCACAATATTCGTGCATTTTTTCACTATTATTTAAAAATTTGGGAAAATTTGTGTTTCTTAAAGGCGCAGTAACGTTTTTTTATATTGCTTGTAAACTTGTTTTAAAGTGTTTTCCAAGCTTGCTAGTCTCATTGCTAGTCTGTTTAAACATGTCTGACACAGAGGAACCTACTTGTTCATTATGTTTGAAAGCCATGGTGGAGCCCCATAGGAGAATGTGTACTAAATGTATTGATTTCACCTTAAACAGTAAAGATCAGTCTTTATCTATAAAAGAATTATCACCAGAGGGTTCTGTCGAGGGGGAAGTTATGCCGACTAACTCTCCCCACGTGTCAGACCCTTCGCCTCCCGCTCAGGGGACGCACGCTAATATGGCGCCAATTACATCTGTTACGCCCATAGCGATTACCTTGCAGGACATGGCTGCAATCATGAATAATACCCTGTCAGAGGTATTATCTAGATTGCCTGAATTAAGAGGCAAGCGCGATAGCTCTGGGGTTAGGAGAGATACAGAGCGTGCAAATGCTGTTAGAGCCATGTCTGATACTGCGTCACAGTATGCAGAACATGAGGACGGAGAGCTTCAGTCTGTGGGTGACATCTCTGACTCGGGGAAACCTGATTCAGAGATTTCTAATTTTAAATTTAAGCTTGAGAACCTCCGTGTATTGCTTGGAGAGGTATTAGCTGCTCTGAATGACTGTAACACAGTTGCAATTCCAGAGAAATTGTGTAGGCTGGATAGATACTATGCGGTGTGTACTGACATTTTTCCTATACCTAAAAGGCTTACAGAAATTATTAGCAAGGAGTGGGATAGACCCGGTGTGCCCTTTTCCCCACCTCCTATGTTTAGAAAAATGTTTCCTATAGATGCCAGTACACAGGACTTATGGCAGACGGTCCCTAAGGTGGAGGGAGCAGTTTCTACTTTAGCAAAGCGTACCACTATCCCGGTTGAGGACAGTTGTGCTTTTTCAGATCCAATGGATAAAAAATTGGAGGGTTACCTTAAGAAAATGTTTATTCAACAAGGTTTTATTTTACAGCCCCTTGCATGCATTGCACCTGTCACTGCTGAGGTGGCATTCTGGTTTGAGGCCCTGGAAGAGGCCATCCAGACAGCTCCATTGAATGAAATTATTGACAAGCTTAGAACGATTAAGCTAGCTAACTCATTTGTTTCTGATGCCATTGTTCATTTGACTAAACTAACGGCTAAGAATTCCGGATTCGCCATCTAGGCGCGTAGGGCGCTATGGCTTAAATCCTGGTCAGCTGATGTGACTTCAAAGTCTAAATTACTCAACATTCCTTTCAAGGGGCAGACCTTATTCGGGCCTGGCTTGAAGGAAATTATTGCTGACATTACTGGAGGCAAGGGTCATACCCTTCCTCAGGACAGGGCCAAATCAAAGGCCAAACAGTCTAATTTTCGTGCCTTTCGAAATTTCAAGGCAGGAGCAGCATCAACTTCCTCCGCTTCAAAACAAGAGGGAACTGTTGCTCATTCCAGACAGGCATGGAAACCTAACCAGTCCTGGAACAAGGGCAAGCAGGCCAGAAAGCCTGCTGCTGCCCCCAAGACAGCATGAAGGAACGGCCCCCTATCCGGAAACGGATCTAGTGGGGGGCAGACTTTCTCTCTTCGCCCAGGCGTGGGCAAGAGATGTTCAGGATCCCTGGGCGTTGGAGATCATATCTCAGGGATATCTTCTGGACTTCAAAGCTTCTCCTCCACAAGGGAGATTTCATCTTTCAAGGTTATCAGCAAACCAGATAAAGAAAGAGGCATTCCTAAGCTGTGTGCAAGACCTCCTAGTAATGGGAGTGATCCATCCAGTTCCGCGGACGGAACAAGAACAGGGATTTTATTCAAATCTGTTTGTGGTTCCCAAGAAAGAGGGAACCTTCAGACCAATCTTGGATCTAAAGATCTTAAACAAATTCCACAGAGTTCTATCATTCAAAATGGAAACTATTCGGACCATCCTACCCATGATCCAAGAGGGTCAGTACATGACCACAGTGGACTTAAAGGATGCCTACCTTCACATACCGATTCACAAAGATCATCATCGGTTCCTAAGGTTTGCCTTTCTAGACAGGCATTACCAATTTGTAGCTTTTCCCTTCGGGTTGGCCACTGCCCCGAGAATTTTTACAAAGGTTCTGGGCTCACTTCTGGCGGTTCTAAGACCGTGAGGCATAGCGGTGGCTCCATATCTAGACGACATCCTGATACAGGCGTCAAGCTTTCAAATTTCCAAGTCTCATACAGAGATAGTTCTGGCATTTCTGAGGTCGCATGGGTGGAAAGGGAACGTGGAAAAGAGTTCTCTATCACCACTCACAAGAGTCTCCTTCCTAGGGACTCTTATAGATTCTGTAGAGATGAAAATTTACCTGACGGAGTCCAGGTTATCAAAACTTCTAAATGCTTGCCGTGTCCTTCATTCCATTCCACGCCCGTCAGTGGCTCAGTGCATGGAAGTAATCGGCTTAATGGTAGCGGCAATGGACATAGTGCCATTTGCGCGCCTGCATCTCAGACCGCTGCAATTATGCATGCTAAGTCAGTGGAATGGGGATTACTCAGATTTGTCCCCTCTACTAAATCTGGATCAAGAGACCAGAGATTCTCTTCTCTGGTGGCTTTCTCGGGTCCATCTGTCCAAGGGTATGACCTTTCGCAGGCCAGATTGGACGATTGTAACAACAGATGCCAGCCTTCTAGGTTGGGGCGCAGTCTGGAACTCCCTGAAGGCTCAGGGATCGTGGACTCAGGAGGAGAAACTCCTCCCAATAAATATTCTGGAGTTAAGAGCAATATTCAAGGCTCTTCTAGCTTGGCCTCAGTTAGCAACACTGAGGTTCATCAGATTTCAGTCGGACAACATCATGACTGTGGCTTACATCAACCATCAAGGGGGAACCAGGAGTTCCCTAGCGATGTTAGAAGTCTCAAAGATAATTCGCTGGGCAGAGTCTCACTCTTGCCACCTGTCAGCGATCCACATCCCAGGCGTAGAGAACTGGGAGGCGGATTTTCTAAGTCGTCAGACTTTTTATCCGGGGGAGTGGGAACTCCATCCGGAGGTGTTTGCTCAACTGGTCCATCGTTGGGGCAAACCAGAACTGGATCTCATGGCGTCTCACCAGAACGCCAAGCTTCCTTGTTACGGATCCAGGTCCAGGGACCCGGGAGCAACGCTGATAGATGCTCTAGCAGCTCCTTGGTTCTTCAACCTGGCCTATGTGTTTCCACCGTTTCCTCTGCTCCCTCGACTGATTGCCAAAATCAAACAGGAGAGAGCATCAGTGATTCTGATAGCGCCTGCGTGGCCACGCAGGACCTGGTATGCAGACCTAGTGGACATGTCATCTCTTCCACCATGGACTCTGCCTCTGAGGCAGGACCTTCTAATACAAGGTCCTTTCAATCATCCAAATCTACTTTCTCTGAGACTGACTGCATGGAGATTGAACGCTTGATTCTATCAAGGCGTGGCTTCTCCGAGTCAGTCATTGATACCTTAATACAGGCTCGGAAGCCTGTTACCAGGAAAATCTACCATAAGATATGGCGTAAATATGTTTATTGGTGTGAATCCAAGAGTTACTCATGGAGTAAGGTTAGGATTCCTAGGATATTGTCCTTTCTCCAAGAGGGTTTGGACAAAGGCTTATCAGCTAGTTCTTTAAAAGGACAGATCTCTGCTCTGTCTATTCTTTTGCACAAGCGTCTGGCAGAAGTTCCAGATGTCCAGGCATTTTGTCAGGCTTTTGTTAGGATTAAGCCTGTTTTTAAAACTGTTGCTCCCCCGTGGAGCTTAAACTTAGTTCTTAAAGTTCTTCAGGGAGTTCTGTTTGAACCCCTTCATTCCATTGATATTAAAATTTTATCTTGGAAAGTTCTGTTTTTGATGGCTATTTCCTCGGCTCGAAGAGTCTCTGAGTTATCTGCCTTACATTGTGATTCTCCTTATCTGATTTTTCATTCAGACAAGGTAGTTCTGCGTACCAAACCTGGGTTTTTACCTAAGGTGGTTTCTAACAGGAATATCAATCAAGAGATTGTTGTTCCATCATTGTGTCCTAATCCTTCTTTAAAGAAGGAACGTCTTTTGCATAATCTGGACGTAGTCTGTGCCTTGAAGTTTTAATTACAGGCTACTAAAGATTTTCGTCAAACATCTGCCCTGTTTGTCGTTTACTCTGGACAGAGGAGAGGTCAAAAAGCTTCGGCAACCTCTCTCTCCTTTTGGCTTCGGAGCATAATACGCTTAGCCTATGAGACTGCTGGACAGCAGCCCCCTGAAAGGATTACAGCTCATTCTACTAGAGCTGTGGCTTCCACCTGGGCCTTTAAAAATGAGGCCTCTGTTGAACAGATTTGCAAGGCTGCGACTTGGTCTTCGCTTCACACCTTTTCAAAATTTTACAAATTTGACACTTTTGCTTCTTCGGAGGCTGTTTTTGGGAGAAAGGTTCTACAGGCAGTGGTTCCTTCCGTTTAAGTTCCTGCCTTGTCCCTCCCATCATCCGTGTACTTTAGCTTTGGTATTGGTATCCCACAAGTAATGGATGATCCGTGGACTGGATACACTTAACAAGAGAAAACATAATTTATGCTTACCTGATAAATTTATTTCTCTTGTAGTGTATCCAGTCCACGGCCCGCCCTGTCCTTTTAAGGCAGGTCTAAATTTTAATTAAACTACAGTCACCACTGCACCCTATGGTTTCTCCTTTCTCGTCTTGTTTCGGTCGAATGACTGGATATGGCAGTGAGGGGAGGAGCTATATAGCAGCTCTGCTGTGGGTGATCCTCTTGCAACTTCCTGTTGGGAAGGAGAATATCCCACAAGTAATGGATGATCCATGGCCTCCTTACAAGAGAAATAAATTTATCAGGTAAGCATAAATTATGTTTTTTCCATGTATTAATCAGCTGCTTGGATTCTGGACAATAGGGAGTCAGTTGACCAAATTTGGTTCTATTGGGTGTTTAGAGGATCACCTACTAACATTCCTAACCCTATACCAATAGCGCATATTGATTAATAGATATTAGCAGAATGATATTTTCACTTGTACAGCCTAACGTTGATCAACCTTCCTCAAAAGATGATAAAAAGAAAAAGACACAGATGTATTGACTCAAATTTTTCCTCTTTTCTTTTTTCTTTTCTTTTGCTTTTTACTGTTACTTTTTTGATGGTTATTGTTTTATACAGACAACTGTTATTGTTTGAAAATGTCTTTTGATATAGGAGCCCAACATAAACATTAAGTAGACTGAGTAAAGACAAAGATCACAGGATGTTTGGTCTGTAATGGACAAGTTTCTCTCATGTTATTGGAGATTGTATAACGTTTGGGATATATGAAAACTAAGAGTTGACACAACGCCTTATCATTTGTTGTATGTTACAACTTGTTTGAAAAATATGCTAATAAAAAAGATTTAAACATAAAATTTTAGCTGAATTTTATTGTGTCCCATAGTAGTAGTAAAATGATGTGCTACAGGGGCATTGGGGTCCAATTTACCTATTCCATTTTTATGTTGTTTACTGCTTTCCTTTCTACATTTTGTTGTCTCATATACTTAGGCCAATCCACATGAACACTTGATAACTTAAATTATGTATTTTGAATCCCATGTATAGTGTCCTGTGATATCCAATATTTGCCCAGATCTTGAATGTGTGATAGTATTCCCTGGTTGTATAGTGACATTGAGCACACTTGTTGTTGCATGGAAAGGTTCCCCTTTCCACCATCATCTCGTGATGTCATTGGTCTTGAGGGACCCACATATGCTCTTACTATCTTTTCATGTAAACTTGGATTCCTTTTAAAGGAAAACAATGTAATTACTTTTAGTTAATGCTGCTTCTAATAGATCTAAAATCAGTATTCTTTCTTTGGGGTATATAGTCTAGAAAAGTCTAGAGAGTTTTTAATGCATTCAATGCCGTCTTTATGTGGGATAGAAGTGTATAGATTATTGATATATAGTGTTACCAAGAGAGCAATATTATATCTTTCTTTAAAAAATTGTCTGTCTCTTCTAAGTATGATGCAACTGTATCCAGTAGGGGATGCAGTACATTTTCTAAGGTGATTGAAACTGGTTGAAAGATAGAATTCATACTTGCCACAATGGGTCTACCAGGTGGACACTCTAGACTCTTATGTACTTTATGGAGACAGTAAAATATAGGAATGATCAGATATTGTCGTAATCACACAGCCTTCCACTGCCTCTGTGACAATCTTTTTTTTTTTTTAGCAATTCCTGATATTTGACTGTGGGGCTAAAGGTCAGTTTCCTTTAATTTTCTGCTGTATTCAATTGGCTATAAACCTCTATCATATATTTCTCATTGTCCTTTTTCAGCTGGTTAAATTATCAAATTATTTACTATCATCAATTGTTGTAAAGCCTTTCTTGCTTGAAAATTTAAATAACGTCTACCCTTTTTTTATACCTCTGCCCTTACTTCAAGTATTCAATATGTATTTTTTTCTTTTTGAATGGGAAAAAAATATTTGATTTTTGTTTTACATTTTCATGTTTTTGAAGTCAAAAGCTTGTTTTAGTACATGAATATGCCTTAGTCACTTTCACATCATTTATCTTTCAATATATATTTCTCTTGTTAAGTGTATCCAGTCCCCGGATCATCCATTACTTATGGGATATTAACTCCTCCCCAACAGGAAGTGCAAGAGGATTCACCCAGCAGAGCTGCTATATAGCTCCTCCCCTAACTGCCATTACCAGTCATTCTCTTGCACCCAACGAATAGATAGGATGTGTGAGAGGACTGTGGTGATTATACTTAGTTTCATACCTTCAATCAAAAGTTTGTTATTTTATAATAGCACCGGAGTGTGTTATTCCTTCTCTGGTAGAATTTGAAGAAGAATCTACCTGAGTTTTTCTATGATTTTAGCCGGAGTAGTTAAGATCATATTGCTGTTTCTCGGCCATCTGAGGAGAGGTAAACTTCAGATCAGGGGACAGCGGGCAGATTAATCTGCAAAGAGGTATGTAGCAGCTTATTATTTTCTGACAATGGAATTGATGAGAAAATTCTGCCATACCGATATAATGTAAACTCAGCCTTAAATGCAGTAGCAGCAACTGGTATCAGGCTGTCATGTATGTATATTTTACACTTCAGTATTCTGGGGAATGGCACTTCACTGGAATTATACTGTATGCATAAAACTTTAGCCTAATTTGCAGGGACTAGCAACAGGCTTTTTAATAACACTCAATTTATTAATGTTAAACGTTTTTTGCTGGCATGTAAAATCGTTTAATTTTCTGAGGTACTGGGTGAAAAAATGTTTTGGGCACTATTTTTTTCCACTTGGCAGTCGTTTTATTTAATTTATGACAGTTTACTGATCTCTCTCACTGTTATGTGTGAGGGGGAGAGGCCTTTTTTGGCGCTTTTGCTACGCATCAAAAAATTCAGTCAGAAGTTTATTGTCTTCCCTGCATGATCCGGTTCATCTCTACAGAACTCAGGGGTCTTCAAAACTTGTTTTGAGGGAGGTAATCACTCACAGCAGAGCTGTGAGATTGTAGTTGACTGTGATAAAAAAACGTTTATTTCTGTATTTTTTATTTTTTTTTCTGCTATCAGGGTTAGTTATCCTTTGCTAATGGGAGCAATCCTTTGCTAAAATTGTGTTTTTTACAAAGATTTGATGCTATAACTTTTCAGTTTATTAATTTTCAACTGTCATAACTTTTTCTGTGCTTCTTATAGGCACAGTACGTTTTCATATTATAGTAAATTACTTGAAAAGTATTTCCAAGTTGCTAGTTTATTTGCTAGTGTGTTAAACATGTCTGATTCAGAGGAAGATATCTGTGCTATATGTGCTAAAGCCAAAGTGGAGCCCAATAGAAATTTATGTACTAACTGTATTGATGCTACTTTAAATAAAAGTCAATCTGTACAAATTGAACATATTTCACCAAACAACGAGGTGAGAGTTATGCCGACTAACTCGCCTCACGTGTCAGTACCTGCATCTCCCGCTCGGGAGGTGCGTGATATTGTAGCGCCGAGTACATCTGGGCGGCCATTACAAATCACATTACAGGATATGGCTACTGTTATGACTGAAGTTTTGGCTAAATTACCAGAACTAAGAGGTAAGCGTGATCACTCTGGGGTGAGAACAGAGTGCGCTGATAATATTAGGGCCATGTCAGACACTGCGTCACAATTTGCAGAACATGAGGACGGAGAGCTTCATTCTGCGGGTGACGGTTCTGATCCAAACAAACTGGATTCAGATATTTCAAATTTTAAATTTAAGCTGGAAAACCTCCGTGTATTACTAGGGGAGGTGTTAGCGGCTCTGAATGATTGTAACACAGTTGCAATACCAGAGAAAATGTGTAGGTTGGATAAATATTTTGCGGTACCCGGCGAGTACTGACGTTTTTCCTATACCTAAGAGACTTACTGAAATTGTTACTAAGGAGTGGGATAGACCCGGTGTGCCGTTCTCACCCCCTCCGATATTTAGAAAGATGTTTCCAATAGACGCCACCACACGGGACTTATGGCAAACGGTCCCTAAGGTGGAGGGAGCAGTTTCTACTTTAGCTAAGCGTACCACTATCCCGGTGGAGGATAGCTGTGCCTTTTCAGATCCAATGGATACAAAGTTAGAGGGTTACCTTAAGAAAATGTTTGTTCAACAAGGTTTTATATTGCAACCTCTTGCATGCATTGCGCCTGTCACGGCTGCAGCAGCATTTTGGTTTGAGTCTCTGGAAGAGACACTTGAATCAGCTCCATTAGATGAGATTACACACAAGCTTAAAGCCCTTAAGTTAGCTAACTCATTTATTTCAGATGCCGTAGTACATTTAACTAAACTTACGGCTAAGAATTCCGGATTCGCCATTCAGGCACGCAGAGCACTGTGGCTAAAATCCTGGTCAGCTGACGTTACTTCTAAATCTAAATTGCTTAATATACCTTTCAAAGGCCAGACCTTATTCGGGCCCGGGTTGAAAGAAATTATCGCTGACATTACAGGAGGTAAAGGCCATGCCCTGCCTCAAGACAGAGCCAAACCTAAGGCTAGACAGTCTAATTTTCGTTCCTTTCGTAATTTCAAAGCAGGAGCAGCATCAACTTCCTCTGCACCAAAACAGGAAGGAGCTGTTGCTCGCTACAGACAAGGCTGGAGACCTAACCAGTCCTGGAACAAGGGCAAGCAGGCCAGGAAACCTGCTGCTGCCCCTAAGACAGCATGAATCGAGGGCCCCCGATCCGGGAACGGATCTAGTGGGGGGCAGACTTTCTCTCTTCGCCCAGGCTTGGGCAAGAGATGTCCAGGATCCCTGGGCGTTAGAGATCATATCTCAGGGATACCTTCTAGACTTCAAATTCTCTCCCCCAAGAGGGAGATTTCATCTGTCAAGGTTGTCAACAAACCAAATAAAGAAAGAGGCGTTTCTACGCTGCGTACAAGATCTTTTATTAATGGGAGTGATCCATCCGGTTCCGCGGTCGGAACAAGGACAAGGGTTTTACTCAAATCTGTTTGTGGTTCCCAAAAAAGAGGGAACTTTCAGGCCAATCTTGGATTTAAAGATCCTAAACAAATTCCTAAGAGTTCCATCGTTCAAAATGGAAACTATTCGGACAATTTTACCCATGATCCAAAAGGGTCAGTACATGACCACAGTGGATTTAAAGGATGCTTACCTTCACATACCGATTCACAAAGATCATTACCGGTATCTAAGGTTTGCCTTTCTAGACAGGCATTACCAGTTTGTAGCTCTTCCATTCGGATTGGCTACGGCTCCGAGAATCTTCACAAAGGTTCTGGGTGCTCTTCTGGCGGTACTAAGACCGCGAGGAATTGCGGTAGCTCCGTACCTAGACGACATTCTGATACAAGCTTCAAGCTTTCAAACTGCCAAGTCTCATACAGAGTTAGTACTGGCATTTCTAAGGTCGCATGGATGGAAGGTGAACGAAAAGAAGAGTTCTCTCTTTCCACTCACAAGAGTTCCCTTCTTGGGGACTCTTATAGATTCTGTAGAAATGAAGATTTACCTGACAGAAGACAGGTTAACAAAGCTTCAAAATGCATGCCGTGTCCTTCATTCCATTCAACACCCGTCAGTAGCTCAATGCATGGAGGTGATTGGCTTAATGGTAGCAGCAATGGACATAGTACCCTTTGCACGCCTACATCTCAGACCGCTGCAATTGTGCATGCTAAGTCAGTGGAATGGGGATTACTCAGACTTGTCCCCTACTCTGAATCTGGATCAAGACACCAGAAATTCTCTTCTATGGTGGCTTTCTCGGCCACATCTGTCCAGGGGGATGCCATTCAGCAGGCCGGACTGGACAATTGTAACAACAGACGCCATCCTACTAGGTTGGGGCGCTGTCTGGAATTCTCTGAAGGCTCAGGGACAATGGAATCAGGAGGAGAGTCTCCTACCAATAAACATTCTGGAATTGAGAGCAGTTCTCAATGCCCTTCTGGCTTGGCCCCAGTTAACAACTCGGGGGTTCATCAGGTTTCAGTCGGACAACATCACGACTGTAGCTTACATCAACCATCAGGGAGGGACAAGAAGCTCCCTAGCAATGATGGAAGTATCAAAGATAATTCACTGGGCAGAGTCTCACTCTTGCCACCTGTCAGCAATCCACATCCCGGGAGTGGAGAACTGGGAGGCGGATTTCTTAAGTCGTCAGACTTTTCATCCGGGGGAGTGGGAACTTCATCCGGAGGTCTTTGCCCAAATACTTTGACGTTGGGGCAAACCAGAGATAGATCTCATGGCGTCTCGACAGAACGCCAAGCTTCCTCGTTACGGGTCCAGATCCAGGGATCCGGGAGCGGTTCCGATAGATGCTTTGACAGCACCTTGGACCTTCGGGATGGCTTATGTGTTTCCACCCTTCCCGATGCTTCCTCGATTAATTGCCAGAATCAAACAGGAGAGAGCATCAGTGATTCTAATAGCGCCTGCATGGCCACGCAGGACTTGGTATGCAGATCTAGTGGACATGTCATCCTGTCCACCTTGGTCGCTACCTCTGAAACAGGACCTTCTGATCCAGGGTCCCTTCAAACATCAAAATCTAATTTCTCTGAAGCTGACTGCTTGGAAATTGAACGCTTGATTTTATCAAAACGTGGTTTTTCTGAGTCAGTTATTGATACCTTAATACAGGCTAGGAAGCCTGTTACCAGAAAGATTTACCATAAGATATGGCGCAAATACTTATATTGGTGCGAATCCAAGAGTTACTCATGGAGTAAGGTTAGGATTCCGAGGATATTGTCTTTTCTACAAGAAGGTTTAGAAAAGGGTTTATCCGCTAGTTCCTTAAAGGGACAGATTTCAGCTCTGTCCATTCTTTTACACAAACGTCTGTCAGAAGTTCCGGACGTTCAAGCTTTTTGTCAGGCTTTAGCTAGGATCAAGCCTGTGTTTAAAACTGTTGCTCCACCATGGAGTTTGAACTTAGTTCTTAATGTTTTACAGGGGGTTCCGTTTGAACCCCTTCATTCCATTGATATCAAGTTGTTATCTTGGAAAGTTCTGTTTTTAATGGCGATTTCCTCGGCTCGAAGAGTCTCTGAGTTATCTGCCTTACATTGTGATTCTCCTTATCTGATTTTTCATTCAGACAAGGTAGTTCTGCGTACTAAACCTGGGTTCCTACCTAAGGTGGTCACTAACAGGAATATCAATCAAGAGATTGTGGTTCCATCTTTGTGTCCTAATCCTTCTTCGAAAAAGGAACGTCTGCTACACAATCTAGATGTAGTCCGTGCCCTGAAATTTTATCTACAGGCAACTAAGGATTTTCGACAAACGTCTTCCCTGTTTGTCGTTTATTCTGGTCAGAGGAGAGGTCAAAAAGCTTCGGCTACCTCTCTCTCCTTTTGGCTTCGTAGCATAATACGGTTAGCCTATGAGACTGCTGGACAGCAGCCTCCTGAAAGAATTACAGCACATTCTACTAGAGCTGTGGCTTCCACTTGGGCCTTTAAGAATGAGGCTTCTGTTGAACAGATTTGCAAGGCTGCAACTTGGTCTTCTCTTCATACTTTTTCCAAATTTTACAAATTTGACACTTTTGCTTCTTCGGAGGCTGTTTTTGGGAGAAAGGTTCTTCAGGCAGTGGTTCCTTCCGTATAAAGAGCCTGCCTGTCCCTCCCGTCATCTGTGTACTTTAGCTTTGGTATTGGTATCCCATAAGTAATGGATGATCCGTGGACTGGATACACTTAACAAGAGAAAACATAATTTATGCTTACCTGATAAATTTATTTCTCTTGTAGTGTATCCAGTCCACGGCCCGCCCTGTCACTTTAAGGCAGGTAATTTTTCCATTAAACTACAGTCACCACTGTACCCTATGGTTTTCCTTTCTCTGCATGTTTTCGGTCGAATGACTGGTAATGGCAGTTAGGAGAGGAGCTATATAGCAGCTCTGCTGGGTGAATCCTCTTGCACTTCCTGTTGGGGAGGAGTTAATATCCCATAAGTAATGGATGATCCGTGGACTGGATACACTACAAGAGAAATAAATTTATCAGGTATGCATAAATTATGTTATTTGACCTCTGATGAAGCGCAGGTACACCTGCGCGAAACATGTCAGGTGTTTTCATGTCTGCAATGTCCCTTTGATTGTGGAAGAATGAACCATTACCTGATTTACAGCACTGATATCGTGGGCTGCAGTTCTTTACTTTTGGTTGTATGTATGTATGTATGTGTGTGTATGTATATGTGTATATATATATATATATATATATATATATATATATATATATATATATATATATATATATGCACACACACGTCTTTATAACTAAAAAAACAATAAAAAATTTAAAAGCGAGTAAAAAACAACAAGTCATGCCATTAGGTTATGGTGCTGTATTAACCACGAAAAAAATGTAAATGTTAAGTTTCTTTTAGAGAGAACAAGATCGTCTTTCTTCCTAGAGGTCCAGGGCTCTTTGCTTGTCTGAAAAAAGTTAAATCAGCTGTTAGGTATGCAGACATATGAAAGGGAGTTCTGTCTTAGAAGGGAACCATGTATTTAGGAGGCACTGCCCAGAAGAATAAACATATACTGTTGTAAGATCAAACCATTGCCATTTTCATAGTGAGCAGCATCTGGAAGGACACAACTCTATTGGAAATCATGGTCCCTATTATCCTTATCTTAGGTAAAATGTACTTGTTTTGTAATAATTTGTAAGGATATTGAAATAGCACAACTTTGTTATTAACTAAGTATTATGTTGTCTAGAGAAAGTAAGTTTAGTTTAAAATAAAATATTTTTATTAAATTGTCACAATATGAGATGTGAAGCTATTGTCAAAGTATCTTTCTTTATTTTATTGTATTTGTTTTCCTTTTCTGTATTGACATTTTTAAAAATGTAAATAAAAATATTAAAAAAAACCATTGTCAATATGTAAGAAATGAAGATGCTAGCTAGAATCTAATGGACACAGGTAGAAAGACAAACACATATAAAAATAAACATTAGTTAAGAAAAAAAAAGCTGTATTTCTGCGAATGCTTTAAACTGTTTCCATATAAACAAAATGAACAAAGAATCAGCACAAACCTTTTTCCAAAGGTTAAAAAAAACAATTTTTGCAGTATAATTCTTTTCCACATGTGTCTTGTATACTAATGTTGTACAATTTATGATTAATAAAGTTTTTCTTTGTTTATTCTTGCCCACTGTGTGTAATTGCATTGACATAATTGAGCAAACTCTTTCTAAAACGATACAATAATAAAGCATAATATGTTGGTTGCAGGGGGTATCTTTCACGTTTGAGCATTTGCAGTCCTGTTGTATTTGACATTGCTATTGTTGTATATGCCGTGTAATATTTAAGTGTTCTTGTTTCCAGTTTCCAGATGGTTGCCTGTAAGCATGCAGCTCAAGACAGAAACACATGTGTTTCCAGGTAAATCTGTTAACCCTTTGTCTTTGTTTTCAAGCATTGCAATTTTTTAATGAAAATTGTCCATAAAGTTAATATACTTTTTCGTTTTAATTCTACAGTATTTGAAAATATTCCGCACATCTTTACGTTCTAGCACATATGCTTTGTACATTTTTAGAGCTAGTAATTACAGTATTTTTAATTCCATGTTTCTGTATAATAACATACTCTCTTGTATTCATATGTAATTTAAAGCAGACATTTTGCGGCTCTTGTTCAAAGCATAAAAACCCAATATCATATTTTAAGAGCCTATAAAAATAAATCTGTGCAGGCGCATAGTGCATAATAATTATTTATTTTGAGAAACTGGTTTTTGTACAATATATTATTGTCTTATACTGCATAAGTGGCAAAGGCAATAAAAAAACATTTAGAAAGCTGAAATTGATGTTTTCAAATACAGCATTGAGTTTATGTGCTTATTCAGATGCACAAAATCTAGAATATTTAACTTATTAACATAATAACATGTATGTGAAAAATAAAAACGTAGAGGAACATAAACACTTGGACACTTTGTAGTACTTCAACAATTGCTGCATCCACCCCAATATAAGTACTATAAGTGTCTAAGTGTTTATGTTTATCCACATTTTTATCTTCGATTCACAGTGTATTTAGAGTGTATATTACTTTTTTGTGTTTTTATGGCAAAATATTTTTGTATTTGCAACTGGCCAAGAATGCTATTACCTGTTCCAGATCAAAATATGTTTTTTCTTTCGAGTACTTTAAATACTGAAGGTAAAGATTCCGATTCTTTAAAGATCTCCTCTCAGGCAAGATTATGTAAAATATCTGTCACTACTACAAGATCCAACACAGGATTCTGGAAAACTTTAAGAGCTATGCATCTCTCTAAAGAGCATACATTAGATCTCTGTATAATACCTCCCAACATGTGGCTGCGTATTAGGGATTAGATTGATGGGGTCCCATCACTATTTTGTGGCTAAAGCCATGTTTAGAGGGGTGAGATCATGGGTGATTAGTGGGTGGGATTGTGGTTGGTCAGTGGGTGTGTTGGGCAGTTTGTGGGCATTTCTTGGTGTTCCGTGGGTGGGTCTAAGGGAAATTCTGTAAATAGGGATATTTGACTATCTCAGAGAGACAGCAGTGCAGAGATCTGAATCAAGGACTGTCGCTCTCAAAAAGGAACAGTTGGTAGGTCGACTGTATGTAAGGGAAAGACCCATACTTAAAATTATAGCCCTCAATCAATTAAATAGCTTAAAAATTGCAAATTGAAATAAAGCTGTAAAATGTTTTAAGTACTCCAGAAAGAATATGCATTTAAAGGGACATTCCACTCCAGAATTGTTATTGTTTAAAAAGATAGATAATCCTTAGTTATATTAAAACACTTTTTTTCTTCTGTGATTATCTTGTATCTAAGCCTCTGCAGACTGCCCCTTTATTTCAGTTCTTTTGACAGACTTGCATTTTAGTCAATCAGTGCTCACTCCTAGGTAACTATCTGCGTGAGCACAATGTTATCTATATAGCACACATGAACTAACGCACCCTCTAGCTATGAAAAAAACTGTCAAAATGCCCTGAGATAATAGGCAGCCTTCAAGGGCTTAGAAATTAGCATATGAGCCTGCCTAGGTTTAGCTTTCAACAAAGAATACCAAGAGAAGAACAAAGCAAATTTGATGATAAAATTAAATTGGAAAGTTGTTTAAACTTTCATGCTCTATTTGAATCATGAACGTTTAATTTTGACTAGACTGTCCCTTTAAAGTACACAGTAAAAAACATAATTTATGCTTACCTGATAAATTCCTTTCTTCTGTAGTGTGATCAGTCCACGGGTCATCATTACTACTGGGATATTACTCCTCCCCAACAGGAAGTGCAAGAGGATTCACCCAGCAGAGCTGCATATAGCTCCTCCCCTCTACGTCACTCCCAGTCATTCGACCAAGGACCAACGAGAAAGGAGAAGCCAAGGGTGTAGTGGTGACTGGAGTATAACTTTAAAAAATATTTACCTGCCTTAAAAACAGGGCGGCCGTGGACTGATCACACTACAGAAGAAAGGAATTTATCAGGTAAGCATAAATTATGTTTTCTTCTGTTAAGTGTGATCAGTCCACGGGTCATCATTACTTCTGGGATACCAATACCAAAGCAAAAGTACACGGATGACGGGAGGGATAGGCAGGCTCTTTATACAGAAGGAACCACTGCCTGAAGAACCTTTCTCCCAAAAATAGCCTCCGAGGAAGCAAAAGTGTCAAATTTGTAAAATTTGGAAAAAGTATGAAGCGAAGACCAAGTTGCAGCCTTGCAAATCTGCTCAACAGAGGCCTCATTCTTGAAGGCCCAAGTGGAAGCCACAGCTCTAGTAGAATGAGCTGTAATTCTTTCAGGAGGCTGCTGTCCAGCAGTCTCATAAGCTAAACGAATTATGCTACGAAGCCAAAAAGAAAGAGAGGTAGCAGAAGCCTTTTGACCTCTCCTCTGACCAGAGTAAACGACAAACAGAGAAGACGTTTGTCGAAATTCCTTAGTTGCCTGTAAGTAAAATTTTAGAGCACGGACTACGTCCAGGTTGTGCAGTAGACGTTCCTTCTTCGAAGAAGGATTTGGGCACAAAGAAGGAACAACAATCTCTTGATTGATATTCCTGTTAGTGACTACCTTAGGTAAGAACCCAGGTTTAGTACGCAGAACTACCTTATCCGAATGAAAAATCAAATAAGGAGAATCACAATGTAAGGCTGATAATTCAGAGACTCTTCGAGCCGAGGAAATAGCCATTAAAAATAGAACTTTCCAAGATAACAACTTTATATCAATGGAATGAAGGGGTTCAAACGGAACGCCCTGTAAAACATTAAGAACAAGGTTTAAACTCCATGGTGGAGCAACAGTTTTAAACACAGGCTTAATTCTGGCCAAAGCCTGACAAAAAGCCTGGACGTCAGGAACTTCTGACAGACGTTTGTGTAACAGAATGGACAGAGCTGAGATCTGTCCCTTTAATGAACTAGCAGATAAACCCTTTTCTAAACCTTCTTGTAGAAAAGACAATATCCTAGGAATCCTAACCTTACTCCAAGAGTAACCTTTGGATTCACACCAATATAGGTATTTACGCCATATCTTATGGTAAATCCTTCTGGTAACAGGCTTCCTAGCCTGTATTAAGGTATCAATAACTGACTCAGAAAACCCACGTCTTGATAAAATCAAGCGTTCAATTTCCAAGCAGTCAGCTTCAGAGAAGTTAGATTTTGATGTTTGAAAGGACCCTGTATCAGAAGGTCCTGTTTCAGAGGTAGAGACCAAGGTGGACAGGATGACATGTCCACTAGGTCTGCATACCAAGTCCTGCGTGGCCATGCAGGTGCTATTAGAATCACTGATGCTCTCTCCTGTTTGATTCTGGCAATCAATCGAGGAAGCATCGGGAAGGGTGGAAACACGTAAGCCATCCTGAAATCCCAAGGTGCTGTCAGGGCATCTATCAGGACTGCTCCTGGATCCCTGGATCTGGACCCTTAACGAGGAAGCTTGGCGTTCTGTCGAGACGCCATGAGATCTATCTCTGGTTTGCCCCAACGTCGAAGTATTTGGGCAAAGACCTCCGGATGAATTTCCCACTCCCCCGGATGAAAAGTCTGACGACTTAAGAAATCCGCCTCCCAGTTCTCCACTCCCGGGATGTGGATTGCTGACAGGTGGCAAGAGTGAGACTCTGCCCAGCGAATTATCTTTGATACTTCCATCATTGCTAGGGAGCTTCTTGTCCCTCCCTGATGGTTGATGTAAGCTACAGTCGTGATGTTGTCCGACTGAAACCTGATGAACCCCCGAGTTGTCAACTGGGGCCAAGCCAGGAGTGCATTGAGAACTGCTCTCAATTCCAGAATGTTTATTGGCAGGAGACTCTCCTCCTGACTCCATTGTCCCTGAGCCTTCAGAGAATTCCAGACGGCACCCCAACCTAGAAGGCTGGCGTCTGTTGTTACAATTGTCCAGTCTGGTCTGCTGAATGGCATCCCCCTGGACAGATGTGGCCAAGAAAGCCACCATAGAAGAGAATTTCTGGTCTCTTGATCCAGATTCAGAGAAGGGGACAAGTCTGAGTAATCCCCATTCCACTGACTTAGCATGCACAGTTGCAGTGGTCTGAGGTGTAAGCGTGCAAAGGGTACTATGTCCATTGCCGCTACTATTAAGCCGATTACCTCCATGCATTGAGCCACTGACGGGTGTTGAATGGAATGAAGGGTGCGGCAAGCACTTTGAAGTCTTGTTAGCCTGTCCTCTGTCAGGTAAATCTTCATTTCTACAGAATCTATAAGAGTCCCCAGGAAGGGAACTCTTGTGAGTGGAACGAGTGAACTTTTCTTTTCGTTCCCCTTCCATCCATGTGACCTTAGAAATGCCAGTACTAACTCTGTATGAAACTTGGCAGTTTGAAAGCTTGAAGCTTGTATCAGAATGTCGTCTAGGTATGGAGCTACCGAGATTCCCCGCGGTCTTAGTACCGCCAGAAGAGCACCCAGAACCTTTGTGAAGATTCTTGGAGCTGTAGCCAATCCGAATGGAAGAGCCACAAACTGGTAATGCCTGTCTAGGAAGGCAAACCTTAGGTACCGGTAATGATCTTTGTGAATCGGTATGTGAAGGTAAGCATCTTTTAAATCTACAGTGGTCATGTACTGACCCTCTTGGATCATAGGTAAAATTGTCCGAATAGTCTCCATCTTGAACGATGGAACTCTTAGGAATTTGTTTAGGATCTTTAAGTCCAGGATTGGTCTGAAAGTTCCCTCTTTTTTTGGGAACCACAAACAGATTTGAGTAAAACCCTTGTCCCTGTTCCGACCGTAGAACTGGATGGATTACTCCCATTAACAAGAGCTCTTGTACGCAGCGTAGAAACGCCTCTTTCTTTGTCTGGATTGTTGACAACCTTGACAGATGAAATCTCTCTCATGGAGGAGAGTATTTGAAGTCCAGAAGGTATCCCTGAGATATTATCTCTAGCGCCCAGGGATCCTGGACATCTCTTGCCCAAGCCTGGGCGAAGAGAGAAAGTCTGCCCCCCACTAGATCCGATCCCGGATCGGGGGCCCTCAATTCATGCTGTTTTAGGGGCAGCAGCAGGTTTCCTGGCCTGCTTGCCCTTGTTCCAAGACTGGTTAGGTCTCCAGTTTTGTCTGTAGCGAGCAACAGATCCTTCTTGCTTTGGGGCAGAGGAAGTTGATGCTGCTCCTGCTTTGGAATTCCGAAAGGAACGAAAATTAGACTGTTTGGCCCTGTCTTGAGGCAGGGCGTGGCCTTTACCTCCTGTAATGTCAGCGATAATTTCTTTCAAACCAGGCCCAAATAAGGACTGCCCTTTAAAAGCTATATTAAGCAATTTAGACTTAGAAGTAACATCAGCTGACCAGGATTTTAGCCACAGCGCCCTGCGTGCCTGAATGGCGAATCCTGAATTCTTAGCCGTAAGTTTAGTTAAATGTACTACGGCCTCCGAAATGAATGAATTAGCTAGCTTAAGGACTCTAAGCCTGTCCGTAATGTCGTCCAGAGTAGCTGAACTAATGTTCTCCTCCAGAGACTCAATCCAGAATGCCGCTGCAGCCGTGACCGGCGCAATGCATGCAAGGGGTTGCAATATAAAACCTTGTTGAACAAAGATTTTCTTAAGGTAACCCTCTAATTTTTTATCCATTGGATCTGAAAAAGCACAGCTATCCTCCACCGGGATAGTGGTACGCTTAGCTAAAGTAGAAACTGCTCCCTCCACCTTAGGGACCGTTTGCCATAAGTCCCGTGTGGTGGCGTCTATTGGAAACATTTTTCTAAATATCGGAGGGGGTGAGAACGGCACACCGGGTCTATCCCACTCCTTAGTAACAATTTCAGTAAGTCTCTTAGGTATAGGAAAAACATCAGTACTCGCCGGTACCGCAAAATATTTATCCAACCTACACCTTTTCTCTGGTATTGCAACTGTGTTACAATCATTCAGAGCCGCTAACACCTCCCCTAGTAATACACGGAGGTTTTCCAGCTTAAATTTAAAATTTGAAATATCTGAATCCAGTCTGTTTGGATCAGAACCGTCACCCACAGAATGAAGTTCTCCGTCCTCATGTTCTGCCACCTGTGACGCAGTGTCTGACATGGCCCTAATATTATCAGCGCACTCTGTTCTCACCCCAGAGTGATCACGCTTGCCTCTTAGTTCTGGTAATTTAGCCAAAACTTCAGTCATAACAGTGGCCATATCTTGTAAAGTTATCTGTAATGGCCGCCCAGCTGTACTGGGCGCCACCATATCGCGCACCTCCCGAGCGGGAGATGCAGGTACTGACACGTGAGGCGAGTTAGTCGGCATAACTCTCCCCTCGTTGTTTGGTAAAATTTGTTCAATTTGTACAGATTGACTTTTATTTAAAGTAGCATCAATACAGTTAGTACATAAATTTCTATTGGGCTCCACTTTGGCATTGCAACAAATGACACAGGTATCTTCCTCTGAATCAGACATGTTTAACACACTAGCAAATAAACTTGCAACTTGGAATACAATTCTATTAGAATATTATTAAAAACGTACTGTGCCTTTAAGAAGCACAGAAGATTTATGACAGTTGAAAATTAATAAATTGAAACAGTTATAGCCTCAATCCTTGTAAACAACACAACTTTAGCAAAGGTTTGATCCCATTAGCAAAAGACAACTAATTCTGAAAGCAGAAAAAAATTACAGAATAAACGTTTTTTATCTCAGTCAACTATAATCTCACAGCTCTGCTGAGAGAAATTACCTCCCTCAAAACAAGTTTTGAAGACCCCTGAGTTCTGTAGAGATGAACCGGATCATGCAGGAAATACAATGAGCTGCTGACTGAAATTTCTGATGCGTAGCAAAAGCGCCAAAAAACGGCCCCTCCCCCTCACACACAGCAGTGAGAGAGAACAGAAACTGTCAGAAAAAAGATCAAGCAACTGCCAAGTGGAAAAATAGTGCCCAAACATTTATTCACTCAGTACCTCAGCAAATGAAAACGATTTTACATTCCAGCAAAAACGTTAAACATAATTTCTTAGTTATTAAAAAGTTTTATGTACTTCTTACAGTGTAATTCCAGTGAAGTACCATTCCCCAGAATACTAAAGTGTAAAGTATACATACATGACATTATATCGGTATGGCAGGATTTTCTCATCAATTCCATTGTCAGAAAATAAAAGCTGCTACATACCTCTATGCAGATTCATCTGCCCGCTGTCCCCTGATCTGAAGTTTACCTCTCCTCAGATGGCCGAGAAACAGCAATATGATCTTAACTACTCCGGCTAAAATCATAGTAAAACTCTGGTAGATTCTTCTTCAAACTCTGCCAGAGAGGTAATAACACACTCCGGTGCTATTTTAAAATAACAAACTTTTGATTGAAGATATAAAACTAAGTATAATCACCATAGTCCTCTCACACATCCTATCTAGTCGTTGGGTGCAAGAGAATGACTGGGAGTGACGTAGAGGGGAGGAGCTATATGCAGCTCTGCTGGGTGAATCCTCTTGCACTTCCTGTTGGGGAGGAGTAATATCCCAGAAGTAATGATGACCCGTGGACTGATCACACTTAACAGAAGAAATGTATTTAATGTACAATGCCATTTCAAAATACAAAGTTAAAATTGTACCAAAAACTTTTCTTTATCTTGTTTTTTTGTTGTAAAATGAGTCTTGCAGCCTTGGTGTGTGGGCTGAACAGGAGTATTCTTTGAATGTGTCTGAAGTTCTCTCACAGGTCTAGAGATTGCTTTTTTCTAAAAAATACACTTAAAATCCTACTCCTTATAAAGACCTATTCCAAGTTTGTGATAAATAGCCTCATATTTGATTTACCACCTTAATGTACATTGTTTATTTTAAAACAATTGTATTGCTTTCTTTAATATATGGTGAAAAACAAGAAGTTATTCTGTGTTCATTGACAATGACAAAAAGTGTTTTGTTTATTAAATTTTCAGTGCAGCTGATCGCAGGTGTCCCAGGTAGAAATGATGGACTAAGCGGGAAAAATCGTAAAAGAATAATGCCAGCTCCTAAAACAGAGCCTCCATATTTAGATCCTCTTCATGAAGCAAATCTTTACTGCAACACTCCTGGAATAAAGGAGAGGAGCATGGAAGGTATTCTTTCTTCTGTTATGAAATTACACTGAGAAAAAGCTAATTTTATGTCTGCACTGCACCTTCTTGTGGTAACCACTCTAAAGCAATTGCTTTGCTTGTATGACTAATACAATACAATTAGAAATCACATAATTAGGTGAATAAAGTTCACCTCTGTGCAATCTGATGGCTAGATTTAGAGTTTGGCGGTAGCCGTCAAAACCAGCGTTAGAGGCTGGTTTTGGGCTACCGCTGGTATTTGGAGTCAGTCAGGAAAGGGTCTAACGCTCACTTTGCAGCCGTGACTTTTCCATACCGCACATCCCCCTACGCCATTTGCGTATCCTATCTTTTCAATGGGATCTTTCTAACGCCGGTATTTAGAGTCGTGGCTGAAGTGAGCGTTAGAAATCTAACGACAAAACTCCAGCCGCAGAAAAAAGTCAGTAGTTAAGAGCTTTTTGGGCTAACGCCGGTTCATAAAGCTCTTAACTACTGTGCTCTAAAGTACACTAACACCCATAAACTACCTATGTACCCCTAAACCGAGGTCCCCCCACATCGCCGCCACTCGATTCAATTTTTTTAACCCCTAATCTGCCGACCGCACACCGCCGCCAGCTACGTTATACTTATGTACCCCTAATCTGCTGCCCCTAACAACGCCAACCCCTATATTATATTTATTAACCCCTAATCTGCCCCCCTCAACGTCGCCTACACCTACCTACACTTATTAACCCCTAATCTGCCGACCGGACCGCGCTGCTACTATAATAAAGTTATTAACCCCAAATCCGCCTCACTCCCGCCTCAATAACCCTATAATAAATAGAATTAACCCCTAATCTGCCCTCCCTAACCTCACCGACACCTAACTTCAAGTATTAACCCCTAATCTGCTGACCGGATCTCGCCGCTACTATAATAAATGTATTAACCCCTAAAGCTAAGTCTACCCCTAACACTAACACCCCCCTAAGTTAAATATAATTTAAATCTAACTAAATAAATTAACTCTTATTAAATAAATTATTCTTATTTAAAGCTAAATACTTACCTGTAAAATAAATTCTAATATAGCTACAATATAAATTATAATTATATTGTAGCTATTTTAGGATTAATATTTATTTTACAGGCAACTTTGTATTTATTTTAACCAGGTACAATAGCTATTAAATAGTTAACAACTATTTAATAGTTACCTAGTTAAAATAATTACAAAATTACCTGTAAAATAAATCCTAACCTAAGTTACAATTAAACCTAACACTACACTATCAATAAATAAATTAAATAAACTACCTACAATTATCTACAATTAAACCTAACACTACACTATCAATAAATTAATTAAATACAATACCTACAAATAAATACAATTAAATAAACTAACTAAAGTACAAAAAATAAAAAAGAACTAAGTTACAAAAAATAAAAAAATATTTACAAACATTAGAAAAATATTACAACAATTTTAAACTAATTACACCTACTCTAAGCCCCCTAATAAAATAACAAAGACCCCCAAAATAAAAAAATGCCCTACCCTATTCTAAAATTAAAATAGAAAAGCTCTTTTACCTTACCAGCCCTTAAAAGGGCCATTTGCGGGGCATGCCCCAAATAATTCAGCTCTTTTGCCTGTAAAAAAACATACAATACCCCCCCCCAACATTACAACCCACCACCCACATACCCCTAATCTAACCAAAACCCCCGTTAAATAAACCTAACAATAAGCCCCTGAAGATCTTCCTACCTTATTTTCACCACACCGGGTATCAGCGATCCGTCCAGGCTCCGATGTCTTGATCCAAGCCCAAGCGGGGGGCTGAAGACATCCATCTTCCGGCTGAAGTCTTGATCCAAGCGGGCAGAAGAGGACATCCGGACCGGCAAACATCTTCATCCAGACGGCATCTTCAATGTTCTTCCATCCGATGATGACCGGCTGATCTTCAAGACCTCCAGCGCAGATCCATCCTCTTCTTCCGATGACTAGACGAATGAAGGTTCCTTTAAGGGATGTCATCCAAGATGGCGTCCCTCGAATTCCGATTGGCTAATAGGATTCTATCAGCCAATCGGAATTAAGGTAGGAAAATACTGATTGGCTGATGGAATCAGCCAATCAGATTCAAGTTCAATCCGATTGGCTGATCCAATCAGCCAATCAGATTGAGCTCGCATTCTATTGGCTGTTCCGATCAGCCAATAGAATGCGAGCTCAATCTGATTGGCTGATCGGATCAGCCAATCGGATTGAACTTGAATCTGATTGGCTGATTCCATCAGCCAATCAGAATTTTCCTACCTTAATTCCGATTGATTGATAGAATCCTATCAGTCAATCAGAATTCGAGGGACGCCATCTTGGATGACGTCCCTTAAAGGAACCGTCATTCGTCGGGAAGTCGTCGGTGAAGATGGATGTTCCGCGTCGGCGGGATGAACTACATGGATCCAGAAGAAAGAAGATTGAAGATGCCGGTTGATAAAAGACTTCAGCCCGATCATGGACCTCTTCAGCTCCCGCTTGGATGAAGACTTCAGCCGGATCATGGACATCTTCAGCCCCCCGCTTGGGCTTGGATCAAGACATCGGAGGCTCTTCTGGATCGATTGGTGAACCCGGCGTGGTGAAGACAAGGTAGGGAGATCTTAAGGGGCTTAGTGTTAGGTTTATTTAAGGGGGGATTGGGTTAGATTAGGGGTATGTGGGTGGTGGGTTGTAATGTTGGGGGGGGTATTGTATGGTTTTTTTTACAGGCAAAAGAGCTGAATTCTTTGGGGCATGCCCCGCAAAGGGCCCTTTTCAGGGCTGGTAAGGTAAAAGAGCTTTTCTATTTTAATTTTAGAATAGGGTAGGGCATTTTTTATTTTGGGGGTCTTTGTTATTTTATTAGGGGGCTTAGAGTATGTGTAATTAGTTTAAAATTGTTGTAATATTTTTCTAATGTTTGTAAATATTTTTTTATTTTTTGTAACTTAGTTCTTTTTTATTTTTTGTACTTTAGTTAGTTTATTTAATTGTATTTATTTGTAGGTATTGAATTTAATTAATTTATTGATAGTGTAGTGTTAGGTTTAATTGTAGATAATTGTAGGTAGTTTTTTTAATTAATTTATTGATAGTGTAGTGTTAGGTTTAATTGTAACTTAGGTTAGGATTTATTTTACAGGTAATTTTGTAATTATTTTAACTAGGTAACTATTAAATAGTTATTAACTATTTAATAGCTATTGTACCTGGTTAAAATAAATACAAAGTTGCCTGTAAAATAAATATTAATCCTAAAATAGCTACAATATAATTATAATTTATATTGTAGCTATATTAGGATTTATTTTACAGGTAAGTATTTAGCTTTAAATAGGAATAATTTATTTAATAAGAGTTAATTTATTTTGTTAGACTTAAATTATATTTCTCCAACATTGGTGTGTCCGGTCCACGGCGTCATCCTTACTTGTGGGATATTCTCTTCCCCAACAGGAAATGGCAAAGAGTCCCAGCAAAGCTGGTCACATGATCCCTCCTAGGCTCCGCCCACCCCAGTCATTCTTTTTGCCGTTGCACAGGCAACATCTCCACGGAGATGGTTAAGAGTTTTTTGTAGTTTTATTCTTCTATCAAGTGTTTGTTATTTTAAAATAGTGCTGGTATGTACTATTTACTCTGAAACAGAAAAGGATGAAGATTTCTGTTTGTAAGAGGAAGATGATTTTTAGCAGACAGTAACTAAAATCGATTGCTGTTTCCACACAGGACTGTTGAGATGAAGTAACTTCAGTTGGGGGAAACAGTTAGCAGTCTTTTCTGCTTAAGGTATGACTAGCCATATTTCTAACAAGACCATGTAATGCTGGAAGGCTGTCATTTCCCCTCATGGGGACCGGTAAGCCATTTTCTTAGTTAAACATAAAAGAATAAAGGGCTTCAAAAAGGGCTTAAAAACTGGTAGACATTTTTCTGGGCTAAAACAATTGCTTTACTAGGCATATTATGCAGATTCTAACTAATTATTGGTATTATAATCTTGGGGAACGTTTAGAAAAACGGCAGGCACTGTGTTGGACACCTTTTTCAGATGGGGGCCTTTCTAGTTATAGACAGATCCTCATTCTGGGACTGTATAGGGGTTAAATGTAAAAACGGCTCCGGTTCCGTTAATTTAAGGGTTAAAGCTCTGAAATTTGGTGTGCAATACTTTTAATGCTTTAAGACACTGTGGTGAAATTTTGGTGAATTTTGAACAATTCCTTCATACTTTTTCACATATTCAGTAATAAAGTGTTTTCAGTTTGAAATTTAAAGTGACAGTAACGGTTTTATTTTAAAAGTTTTTTGTGCTTTGTTGACAAGTTTAAGCCTGTTTAACATGTCTGTACCATCAGATAAGCTATGTTCTATATGTATGAAAGCCAATGTGTCTCCCCATTTAAATTTATGTGATAATTGTGCCATAGTGTCCAAACAAAGTAAGGACAGTAATGCAACAGATAATGATATTGCCCAAGATTATTCCTCAAATGAGGGGAGTAAACATGATACTACATCATCCCCTACTGTGTCTACACCAGTTATGCCCACACAGGAGGCCCCTAGTACATCTAGTGCGCCAATACTTATTACCATGCAACAATTAACGGCTGTAATGGATAACTCCATAGCAAATCTTTTATCCAAAATGCCTACTTATCAGAGAAAGCGCGATTGCTCCGTTTTAAACACTGAAGAGCAAGAGGACGCTGATGATAACTGTTCTGACATACCCTCACACCAATCTCAAGGGGCCATGAGGGAGGTTTTGTCTGATGGAGAAATTTCAGATTCAGGAGAAATTTCTCATCAAGCTGAACCTGATGTTGTGACATTTAAATTTAAATTAGAACATCTCCGCGCACTGCTTAAGGAGGTGTTATCTACTCTGGATGATTGTGACAATTTGGTCATTCCAGAGAAATTATGTAAGATGGACAAGTTCCTAGAGGTTCCGGTGCCCCCCGACGCTTTTCCTATACCCAAGCGGGTGGCGGACATAGTAAATAAAGAGTGGGAAAGGCCCGGCATACCTTTTGTTCCCCCCCCCTATATTTAAGAAATTATTTCCTATAGTCGACCCCAGAAAGGACTTATGGCAGACAGTCCCCAAGGTCGAGGGGGCGGTTTCTACTCTAAACAAACGCACTACTATTCCTATCGAAGATAGTTGTGCTTTCAAAGATCCTATGGATAAGAAATTAGAGGGTTTGCTTAAAAAGATTTTTGTACAGCAAGGTTATCTTCTACAACCAATTTCATGCATTGTTCCTGTCACTACGGCAGCGTGGTTCTGGTTCGAGGAACTAGAAAAATCGCTCAGTAAAGAATCTTCGTATGAGGAGGTTATGGACAGAGTTCAAGCACTTAAATTGGCTAACTCTTTTGTTTTAGATGCCGCTTTGCAATTAGCTAGATTAGCGGCGAAAAATTCAGGGTTTGCTGTCGTGGCGCGCAGAGTGCTTTGGCTAAAGTCTTGGTAAACGGATGTGTCTTCCAAGACAAAATTGCTTAACATTCCTTTCAAAGGTAAAACATTATTTGGACCTGATTTGAAAGAGATTATTTCAGACATCACTGGGGGAAAGGGCCACGCCCTCCCACAGGATAGGTCTTTTAAGGCTAATAATAAGCCTAATTTTTGTCCCTTTCGCAGAAACGGACCAGTCTCTAATTCTGTATCCTCTAAGCAAGAGGGTAATACTTCACAACCCAAACCAGCCTGGAAACCAGTTCAAGGCTGGAACAAGGGTAAGCAGGCCAAGAAGCCTACCACTGCTACCAAAACAGCATGAAGGGATAGCCCCCGATCCGGGACCGGATCTAGTGGGGGGCAGACTTTCTCTCTTTGCTCAGGCTTGGGCAAGAGATGTTCAGGATCCTTGGGCGCTAGAAATAGTTTCTCAAGGTTATCTCCTGGAATTCAAGGAACTACCCCCAAGGGGAAGGTTCCACAGGTCTCAATTATCTTCAAACCAAATAAAGAGACAGGCATTCTTACATTGTGTAGAAGACCTGTTAAAGATGGGAGTGATACATCCAGTTCCAATAAGAGAACAAGGAATGGGAATTTATTCCAATCTGTTCATAGTTCCCAAAAAAGAGGGAACATTCAGACCAATTTTGGATCTAAAGATCCTAAACAAATTTCTCAGGGTACCATAGTTCAAAATGGAAACTATTCGAACGATCCTACCTACTATCCAGGAAAATCAATTTATGACTACCGTGGATTTAAAGGATGCGTACCTACATATTCCTATCCACAAGGAACATCATCAGTTCCTAAGGTTCGCTTTTTCTGGACAAGCATTACCAGTTTATGGCACTTCCATTTGGATTAGCCACTGCTCCAAGGATTTTCACAAAGGTACTAGGGTCCCTTCTAGCGGTTCTAAGACCAAGGGGCATTGCAGTAGTACCTTACTTGGACGACATCCTGATTCAAGCGTCGTCCCTGTCAAAAGCAAAGGCTCATACGGACATCGTCCTAGCCTTTCTCAGATCTCACGGATGGAAGGTGAACAAAGAAAAAAGTTCTCTGTCCCCGTCAACAAGGGTTCCCTTCTTGGGAACAATAATAGATTCCTTAGAAATGAGGATTTTTCTGACAGAGGTCAGAAAATCAAAACTTCTAAGCTCTTGTCAAGTACTTCATTCTGTTCCTCGTCCTTCCATAGCGCAGTGCATGGAAGTAATAGGATTGATGGTTGCAACAATGGACATAGTTCCTTTTGCACGAATTCATCTAAGACCATTACAACTGTGCATGCTCAGACAGTTGAATGGGGATTATACAGACTTGTCTCCGACGATTCAAGTAGATCAAAAGACCAGAGATTCACTCCGTTGGTGGCTGACCCTGGACAATCTGTCACAGGGAATGAGCTTCCGCAGACCAGAGTGGGTCATTGTCACGACCGACGCCAGCCTAGTGGGCTGGGGCGCGGTCTGGGAATCCCTGAAAGCTCAGGGTCTATGGTCTCGGGAAGAGTCTCTTCTCCCGATAAACATTCTGGAACTGAGAGCGATATTCAATGCTCTCAGAGCTTGGCCTCAACTAGCAAAGGCCAAATTCATAAGGTTTGTCAGACAACATGACGACCGTTGCATATATCAATCATCAGGGGGGAACAAGGACTTCCCTGGCGATGAAAGAAGTGACCAAGATAATTCAATGGGCGGAGGATCACTCCTGCCACTTGTCTGCGATCCACATCCCAGGAGTGGAAAATTGGGAAGCGGATTTTCTGAGTCGTCAGACATTCCATCCGGGGGAGTGGGAACTCCATCCGGAAATCTTTGCCCAAATAACTCAATTATGGGGCATTCCAGACATGGATCTGATGGCGTCTCGTCAGAACTTCAAGGTTCCTTGCTACGGGTCCAGATCCAGGGATCCCAAGGCGACCCTAGTAGATGCACTAGTAGCACCTTGGACCTTCAACCTAGCTTATGTATTCCCACCGTTTCCTCTCATCCCCAGGCTGGTAGCCAGGATCAATCAGGAGAGGGCCTCGGTGATCTTGATAGCTCCTGCGTGGCCACGCAGGACTTGGTATGCAGACCTGGTGAATATGTCATCGGCTCCACCATGGAAGCTACCTTTGAGACAGGACCTTCTTGTTCAGGGTCCATTCGAACATCCGAATCTGGTTTCCCTCCAACTGACGGCTTGGAGATTGAACGCTTGATTTTATCAAAGCGTGGGTTTTCAGATTCTGTAATAGATACTCTGATTCAGGCTAGAAAGCCTGTAACTAGAAAAATTTACCATAAAATATGGAAAAAATATATCTGTTGGTGTGAATCTAAAGGATTCCCATGGAACAAGATAAAAATTCCTAAGATTCTATCCTTTCTACAAGAAGGTTTGGAGAAAGGATTATCTGCAAGTTCTCTGAAGGGACAGATCTCTGCTTTATCTGTTTTACTTCACAAAAGACTGGCAGCTGTGCCAGATGTTCAAGCATTTGTTCAGGCTCTGGTTAGGATCAAGCCTGTTTACAGACCTTTGACTCCTCCCTGGAGTCTAAATCTAGTTCTTTCAGTTCTTCAAGGGGTTCCGTTTGAACCCTTACATTCCGTAGATATTAAGTTATTATCTTGGAAAGTTTTATTTTTGGTTGCAATTTCTTCTGCTAGAAGAGTTTCAGAGTTATCTGCTCTGCAGTGTTCTCCGCCCTATCTGGTGTTCCATGCAGATAAGGTGGTTTTGCGTACTAAGCCTGGTTTTCTTCCGAAAGTTGTTTCCAACAAAAATATTAACCAGGAGATAGTTGTACCTTCTTTGTGTCCGAATCCAGTTTCAAAGAAGGAACGTTTGTTACACAATTTGGACGTAGTCCGTGCTCTAAAATTCTATTTAGAGGCTACTAAAGATTTCAGACAAACATCTTCCTTGTTTGTTGTTTATTCTGGTAAAAGGAGAGGTCAAAAAGCGACTTCTACCTCTCTTTCCTTTTGGCTTAAAAGCATTATCCGATTGGCTTACGAGACTGCCGGACGGCAGCCTCCTGAAAGAATCACAGCTCACTCCACTAGGGCTGTGGCTTCCACATGGGCCTTCAAGAACGAGGCTTCTGTTGACCAGATATGTAAGGCAGCGACTTGGTCTTCACTGCACACTTTTGCCAAATTTTACAAATTTGATACTTTTGCTTCTTCGGAGGCTATTTTTGGGAGAAAGGTTTTGCAAGCCGTGGTGCCTTCCATTTAGGTGACCTGATTTGCTCCCTCCCTTCATCCGTGTCCTAAAGCTTTGGTATTGGTTCCCACAAGTAAGGATGACGCCGTGGACCGGACACACCAATGTTGGAGAAAACAGAATTTATGCTTACCTGATAAATTACTTTCTCCAACGGTGTGTCCGGTCCACGGCCCGTCCTGGTTTTTTAATCAGGTCTGATGAATTATTTTCTCTAACTACAGTCACCACGGTATCATATGGTTTCTCCTATATATATTTCCTCCTGTCCGTCGGTCGAATGACTGGGGTGGGCGGAGCCTAGGAGGGATCATGTGACCAGCTTTGCTGGGACTCTTTGCCATTTCCTGTTGGGGAAGAGAATATCCCACAAGTAAGGATGACGCCGTGGACCGGACACACCGTTGGAGAAAGTAATTTATCAGGTAAGCATAAATTCTGTTTTAACTTAGGGGGGTGTTAGTGTTAGGGTTAGACTTAGGTTTAGGGGTTAATACATTTATTATAGTAGCAGCGAGATCCGGTCGGCAGATTAGGGGTTAATAAGTGTAGTTAGGTGGAGGCGACGTTGGGGGTGGCAGATTAGGGGTTAATAAATATAATATAGGGGTCGGCGGTGTTAGGGGCAGCAGATTAGGGGTACATAGGTATAATGTAGGTTGCGGCGGTGTACGGAGCGGCAGATTAGGGGTTAATAATAATATGCAGGGGTCAGCGATAGCGGGGTCGGCAGATTAGGGGTTAATAAGTGTAAGGTTAGGGGTGTTTACACCCTTGGGTACATGTTAGGGTGTTAGGTGCAGACTTATGAAGTGTTTCCCCTTTGGAAACAATGGGGCTGCGTTAGGAGCTGAACTCTGCTTTTTTTTCAGCTCAAACAGCCCCGTTGTTTTCTATGGGGGAATCGTGCACGAGCACGTTTTTGAAGCTGGCCGTGTACATAAGCAACACTGGTATTTAGAGTTGCAGTGGCGGTAAATATGCTCTACGCTCACTTTTTTGGAGCCTAACGCAGCCCTTCTGTGAACTCTAAATACCAGCGGTGAAAAAAAAGCATGCGCAGCTAACGCACCCCTTTGGCCGCAGAACTCTAAATCTAGCCGGAAGTGTCTTATATATACATGATCTTAGTATATATACACCTGTCCTGATAGGCCCCAGAGTCTGCAACGACAATGAGCAAGGGGCACCACTAAGCAAGCGGCACCATGAAGACCAAGAATCTGAAACTTTAAACATCCCACGGAGCACCATTAAATCGATTATTAAAAAATGGAAAGAATATGGCACCACAACAACACTTCCCAGAGAGGGCCACCCACCAAAACTCATGGACCAGGCAAGAAGAGCATTAATCAGACAGGCAACAAAGAGACCAAAGATAATCCTGAAGGAGCTGCCATGCTCCACAGCAGAGATTGGAGTATCTGTCCATAGGACCACTTTAAGCCGTACACTCAACAGAGCTGGCCATAAAAAAGCCATTGCTTAAAGAAAAAAATAAGCAAACACTTTTGCTGTTCACCAAAAGGCATGTGGGAGACTCCCAAACATATGGAAGAAGGTACTCTGGTCAGATAAAACTAAAATATAGCTTTTTGGCCATCAAGGAAAATGCTATGTCTGGTGCAAACCCAACACCTCTTATCACCCTGAGAACACCATCCCCACAGTGTAGGGGGACCACTACACTACAGAAAAAAAAAAAATAAATAAATATATAAAAATGATAAAAATTTAAATATCTATAAATAAGGTACTGGCCAGCATTAGTGGGAGGGTTAGAGAGCCATTTGGGAGGGATCAGGGGAGGTTGGAGGGTTAAGGAGGAATTACTACACTGCAGAAAAAATATAAATAAATAATAATAATAAAAAAAAACTGCATACTAGCAGACTGTCTGCCAGTATCTAAGAGGGTGGTGACCAGTGGGAGTGAGGGAGAGAGCTTTTTGGGAGTGATCATGGGGTAGGAGTGTAATCCCTACTCTACAGCTAAAATTAACATTACAAGCTGCCTGATTTACCCTTTCACTGCTGGGAATAATAGAAGTGTGATGCACAGCTGCGATTAGTGGCCTTATTATTAAAAAAAAAAAAAAAAAGCCATGTATGTCTGCTATTTCTGAACAGTGGATCCAGAGATGCTTTTAAAATCATTTCCATCATGATTGCACAAGCAGTATGTAAATAATTTCAGTGAGAAACCCAAATGCCTAGATTACGAGTTTTGTCGGTAAAAACCTGCGGAGCTAACGCTCCTTTTGTTTCTAGCGCTCACTTTAAACAACGCTGGTATTACGAGTTTTTTGAATGGCTACGTTAGCCTCAGAAAAGTGAGCGTTGAGCAAAATTTAGCTCCACTTCTCACCTCAATACCAGCGTTGCTTACGGTAGCGGTAAGCTGGAAAAACGTGCTTGTGCACGATTTCCCCATAGGAAACAATGGGGCTGAGCTGGCTGGAAAAAAAACTAACACCTGCAAAAAAGCAGCGTTCAGCTCCTAATGCAGCCCCATTGTTTCCTATGGGGAAACACTTTCTAAGTCTACACCTAACACCCTAACATGAACCCCGAGTCTAAACACCCCAAAACCTTACACTTATTAACCCCTAATCTGCCGCCCCTGCTATCGCTGACACCTACATTTATATTATTAACCCCTAACCTGCCGTTCCGTACACCGCCGCCACCTACATTATCCCTATGAACCCCTAATCTGCTGCCCCTAACATCGCAGACACCTACATTATAGTTATTAACCCCTAATCTAATATTAGGACCCCTTAATGCTGCTTTTTAAGGCTAACGCAGAACTCGTAATCTAGGCGAAAGTTTGTGAAAAAGTTAACGATTTTTACTATATGATGGTATTTGGGGGTGAAATAGTGACATGAAATATACCAAAATGGGCCTAGATCATTATCTTGGATTGTCTACTTAAAAAGCTATATATAGTTTTGATAGGTAACGAAACAACAAAACAAGGGTCTATTTCTGTTTAAATAGATTGATAGCAAAAATGCTAAAAATTCTCCTGTATTTTGAGCAGGTTTTTCTCTGAAATTAACAGAAACAGAAAGCAGTGCTTACCAGCCTAAGTGTTCAGTGACTGGCGTGTCTTCAGCATGTGCACTATGTCACGCCCCCTATCCGATGCGTCCGATGAATCCCAGGAGCCAAGGAAAAAGTGTCTCAGCTTAGTATACTAGAAACAGCTTAGCCACACAACGAGCAAACAAGATATCCAGCTGCACTGGGAAAAAAATCCTCCAGAGTAGAAATCTTCAAAAGCATAAATGTTTATTCAAGGAAAGTGCACAACTAAAAGCAAAAAATTACATTGTTAACAGATATATGCTGATCATTCAAAAACACAGAATGATCAGTAAGACAGCAAACAGCATACACGTTTCATGCGGGGCTACCGCACGTGATCACTGCTAAAGAGTTTAGTCTGCCTATAGTCTATTTAATGGTAATAATTAATTAAAGGCACACTTGTTCAAGTTAACCCTATAATGCACTGCACATATAAAATTGCTAAAAAACCTAACAGAGTTGTCCAATACGTTACGGAGTATTATAACCATTTAAATCTATCAGCATACTACTGTGTTATTCTATAAATGTAAAAATGCAAACAAAAGCAAAACTAATAAAAAACAATACTTAATATCCTATCATATAGATGCTTAAAGAGATCATTTTGAGTTACTCTCTTAGTTATTTTATATATTGCATAAAAAGTACATATAAGCTTACACAAATAGATTATAGCCCCTTATAGCCTTTGAATAGCATATAATAGGTCACACTCTAGTGAACTGGAAATAAAGGTCACAATGTATTAAGCAGCGGTCATCAGACCTCTTAGTCGGAGAATTTCAATCTCCCCGATCTTGTCCGACTGGGTAGATTGACAGCTCCTGCCTGTGCACGATTGGCTGTGCGCGGGCAGGGGACGGCATCCCACACCAGCACTATTGAGGCAAGCTGCGGCGGTCTGGAGCGCATATGTATGCCCCTGTCAATCGTAGCTTGATAAATGGAGCCCTAAGGGGTAAACCAGTTACTTGTCATGTCTCATCTCTTCTCCTCCTGCTAAAGATGACAGAGAGACAAATTACACATTTTGAGAATTTGGCTATGTATATACTACCTTATTTTTTTGGGATAAATTCTCTGTGATTTTTATATTTAGTTAGTAGTATTATATTTTAACATATAAAGTAGTAGTATAATTTATTTTAACATTATATTTAATTAGATCTAAAACCACAGTACAGACATGATGCAGGTGGAGCCTGTGCCCAAGCAGGCCCCACTGTAGCGATACAACTACTGATTTTAGGACCCTCTAGAGATGCACACCCCATATCAGTTGACACCTCTGAGACCCTTTTCATTATGTAAATGTCAAGCATTGATGTACAGTTTTACTTACATTTGCGAGACCAGAAATTCAGACAGTGGAACATATATAAAGCATGTGTTTGTCCAATATTCCTCCACAAATGAAGATCTGTGTCTCCAAACATGTTCACATTTCATTTTGAAAACACGGCAATTGCATTATAAAATTAAAAATTTCTCTCAGATTTTTCATTTTTTTTTTGTCTTACTATAAAAATATATGTTGTAATGAAATTTGAATATAGTCAATTTAGTGTAAACTGTAGCTTAAAGGGACAGGAAACCCAAGTTTTTTTTTTCTTTCATGATTCAGATACAGCATACAACTTTCCTATTTGCTTCTATTCAAAATTTAGCTTCATTTTCATGGTATCCTTTATTGAATGACACTACTGGGAGCTATCTGAACACATTGGTAAACCAATGACGAGGCATATATGTGCAGCAGCCAATTAGCAGCTACCTCCCAGCTCTTGATCCTACTTAGGTATCCTTTTCAACAAAGGATATCAAGAGAATAAAGCAAATTAGATAATAGAAGTAAATTGGAAAGTTGTGTATGCTCTATCTGAATCATGAAAGACCATTTTTGGGTTTCATAGCCTTTTAAGTGTGTGTACTCCAATTAAATTTGCATTATTTGTGTTTTAATTTTCATTTCAGTTAGGGTAGTATATTATAAACATGTACCTGTACCTTGTATATTATAATACTATTCATAATGACCAGGAAACTTTGATTATGCTCCACATTTTATTTTTCAAAATACAGAGCTACCATTCCACCTTCTTTTTATTTTCAGGCCATGCACCACACAATCTGAAACTTGTGTCCGTCCAAGTTATGATTCGCCACGGAGACCGATATCCATTATATGCCATTCCAAAAACAAAGAGACCCGACATTGACTGTATCCTGGAACCAGAAAGGTAAACTCTTCGGCAGTCATTATAGTTTTCTTGGGAGTCCATTCAGTCAATATTTGCAAGATGCGTATCAAGTAACCTCATTCCTATTTTGGCATCCTATACTTTGGAATTTCAGTTTATGAAAAATATGGCTGTTTGAAAATGTTAAAGTGAAGGTCAATTTTGACCAATTAGTGCCCGGTTTTTAATAATCCTATTAAAAACAAGGGCACTTTAATTCATCAAAATTGACATTTCAAGAGTTTTCTTCAAAAACTTACCTTTTAATCCTGAAAGCAGCTCCATCGATTCCCCCGGCCGTCAGAAGCCTCTGCTTACGTCACAAATGACTAATAGGATTTTTAAAAACCGGGCACTAATTCGTCAAAATTGACCTTCACTTTAAAGGGATAGAAAGGTGAAAAATGAAATGTGCATTAGGGTATTTCAATTTGAACTAGAAGCATTTTTCCAATATACTTCCATTAGCAAAAATGCTTCTAATAAAAGTTATTACTGTTTTTCTGCAGCAATGCACATATCCTGTGAGTGCTGTGCACCAGTATTCAAACACCACACTTTCTAAGAGGGTCAGCAGTAGCATGTATGACACAAATTATGTCTTCAGAAGCAATGCACACCACTGCCACCTCTCTGAGCTTACTGGTGCACGGACATTTCTATCCCTTTAAACTTCAAAATTAATATAAAAAAATAAATCGTGTATTTATAATATATAGTAAAAATCTTAACTTTTGAATCTCCCTATTACCAACTTTAATGAAAAATGGAATAATATCAGAGCAATATTAACCCAACATTGGGAAGTTATTTTGCTAGCTAGAGCAGTAACACAGATAGTGGGGGATTATCCATCACTACCTGCAAAAAGAGACACTTGTTTAAATGATTAGTGCATAACCATTTTAAGAATCAGGTTGATTCTAGAAATTGGCTTCAGAAAACAAAATTAAAGAATTGTTCCCTACCTTGTAAAAAAAATATGTTATGTGCAGATACATGAAAAAAAGTGGTAAAATTATGAATGTAAGAGGTAGATGCTTTAAAGTGAAAGGGCATATTAATTCAGAAGTGGTTTATTTAGTCTTCTGTTCATGTCCAAAATTCTATGTGGGAGAAGCATATAGAGAATTACATAAGAGCATGAGGGAACATTGCATAGACATAATAAAGGGGCATACAAAAAGCACCCGAATTGCCCCAACAGGAACTACATAATGGCAGTGATTTAAATTTATGGGAATAGAGCTAAATGATTTAAAAAATTGAAGTGGGAACACAGATAGATTATTTAAAACATAATGCAAGTTGAGTTATAATCTAAAATCTTTGCAGCCAATGGGGTTAAAAGAAGAAATCAATTATGCTCAATTTCTTCATGATTGAATATTTCTTTGTTTAGTATGTGCATAGAAGATATACAAGGTTAGAATTTCAGCAAAGGTTGGTAATTGCTTATAAATAATATCTTATCAAATGCAGCATCAAAATACTATAGGTTGTGTATGTAACATAAGCTCGCTGTATTTTCATAATGTAAATTAGAATTAAAATAAGGAATACAATGTTTCTACATATAATGGTAATAATGTTATACGTGAGCAGAATGCCTTAATTCACCTGTTGGGTCAGAAGAGTATAAAAAGCAGGCATACTAGCCTGATAACAGATGACACCTGAGGAAGCCCTATTTTCATTGGAGGAGGGGTGAAATGCGAATTGCACTTAGATGCACCCAGTTTGGGTAGCGTGCATGTTGACGACCCTATGCAGGAGGAAGATAGTATGTCCAGGGGAAGTTTGTACACACGGAGAGTTAGTGTTCCATGTATACAGAGTTTGGGACTTGCAAGACAACAGTCTGGTGAGTGCTTGTATTACTACAGCGGGAGGATACTGCTGGTTGTTTCAGAAGAATAAATGTATCTGTGGAGCCCTTTTTCTTGATATACAAGATTATTCAATAGATCCATTTACACTCTGGGAGGACTGTGACTATTTCAAGTTATTTAGAGATTTTGCTGGCTGACTAAAATATTTCTTCCCTAAGGCATGGTGAGTCCACAACTTCATTCCAATTACTATTGGGATATTCAACTCCTGGCCAGCAGGAGGAGGCAAACGGCACCCCAACAGAGCTGTTAAAGGGATATGAAACCCAAATTTTTTTCTTTCATGATTCAGATAGAGAATAACATTTTAAACAACTTTCTAATTTACTTCTATTATCTAATTTGTTTTATTCTCTTGGTATCATTTGTTGACGGAGCAGCAATGCACTAATGGTTTCTAACTGAACACATGGGTGAGCCAATCACAATCGATATATATATACATATGCAGCCACCAATCAAAAGCTAGAACCAAGGTTCTCTGCTGCTCCTGAGCTTACCTAGATAAACCTTTCAGCAAAGGATAACAAGAGAAGGAAGAAAATTAAATTATAGAAGTAAATTGAAAAATTGTATTCTCTATCTGAATCATAAAATAAAATTTCTCTTGCAAGGTGTATCCAGTCCACGGATTCATCCTTTACTTGTGGGATATTCTCATTCCCTACAGGAAGTGGCAAAGAGAGCACACAGCAGAGCTGTCCATATAGCTCCCCCTCTAGCTCCACCCCCCAGTCATTCTCTTTGCCGGCTCTAAGCACTAGGGTCTCTCTACGGGAGGGTAAAGTGAATGTGGTGTTAGAATTGTAGTTTTATATCTTCAATCAAAAGTTTGTTATTTCTCTTGTTAAGTGTATCCAGTCCACGGATCATCCATTACTTATGGAATATATTCTCCTTCCCAACAGGAAGCTGCAAGAGTCCACCCACAGCAAAGCTGCTATATAGCTCCTCCCCTAACTGCCATATCCAGTCATTCTCTTGCAAGCCTCAACATAGATAGGAGGTCGTGAGAGTCTGTGGTGCTTTCTACTTAGTTTATTCTTCAATCAAAAGTTTGTTATTTTTAAATGGCACCGGAGTGTGCTGTTTATCTCAGGCAGTATTTGGAAGAAGAATCTGCCTGCGTTTTTCTATGATCTTAGCAGACGTAACTAAGATCCATTTGCTGTTCTCACACATTCTGAGGAGTGAGGTACTTCAGAGGGGGAATGGCGTGCAGGTTTTCCTGCAGATAAGGTATGTGCAGTAAAATATTTTTCTAGGAATGGAATTGACTAAGAAAATACTGCTGATACCGAAGTAATGTAAGTAAAGCCTTAAATGCAGCGATAGCGACTGGTATCAGGCTTATTAATAGAGATACATACTCTTATAAAAATGTGTTTTAAAACGTTTGCTGGCATGTTTAATCGTTTTTTAACGTACATTGGTGATAACACTGTAATGTTGGTATAGCCTTAAATGCAGTAAAAGCGACTGGTATCAGGCTTATTAATAGAGATACATACTCTTGTAAAAATGTGTTTTAAAACGTTTGCTGGCATGTTTAATCGTTTTTTAACATATGCTTGGTGATAAAACTTATTGGGGCCTAAGTTTTTTCCACATGGCTGGCTTAAATTTTGCATAGAAACAGTTAACTGAAGCTTCCCACTATTGGCTGTGGCAGTTTGTTGTGTCTGTTTTTAAAAACGTCTGTCGTTTTTTTTTATCTGTTTTTTGCATTAAGGGGTTAATCATCCATTTGCAAGTGGGTGCAATGCTCTGTTACCTTATTACATGTACTGTAAAAATTTCGTTTGTTTTACTGCCTTTTTTTCACTGTTTTTCAAATTTTGACAAAATTTGTTTCTCTTAAAGGCACAGTAACGTTTTATATATTTGCTTGTTAACTTGATTTAAAGTGTTTTCCAAGCTTACTAGTCTCATTATTAGTCTGTTCTAACATGTCTAACATAGAGGAAGCTCTGTGTTCATTATGTTTTTAAGCCATGGTGGAACCCCAACTTAGAATGTGTACCAGATGTACTGATTTCATGTTAAACAATAAAGATCATTTTTTGTCTTTAAAAACATTATCACCAGAGGATTCTGTCGTGGGGGTAGTTATGCCGACTAACTCTCCCCACGTGTCAGACCTTTTGACTCCCGCTTTAGGGACTCACGCTCAAATGGCGCCAAGTACATCAAGGGCACCCATAGCGTTTCTTTTACCAGGGGATTCTGTCGAGGGGAAAGTTATGCCGACTAACTCTCCCCACGTGTCAGACCCTTCGACTCCCGCTTCAGGGACTCACGCTCAAATGGCGCCAAGTACATCAAGGGCGCCCATAGCGTTTATTTTACAAGACATGGCAAAGGTGGTGAATAATATTCTGGCAGCAGTATTAGTCAGACTACCTGAAATTAAAGGAAAGCAGTTAGCTCTGGGGGTAGATACAGAGCATACAGACGCTTTAAGAACCATGTATGATACTACCTCACAATATGCTTAGTCTGTGGGTGATTTTTTTTTTGACTCAGGGAAGATGATTTAACCTGATTCTGATATTTCTACATTTAAAATTTATGCTTGAGAACCTCCACTTGTTGCTCAGGGAGGCTTTGGCTGCTCTGAATGAATGTGTACAATCGCAGGGCCAGAGAAATTGTGTAGACTGGATAAATAATATGCAGTGCCGGTGTGTACTGATGTTTTTCCAATACCTAAAGAGGTTTACTAAAAATTTTTTAATAAGGAATGGGATAGACCAGGTGTGCGGTTCTCTTCCTCTTCCCCTCCTATTTTTTAGAAAAATGTTTTCTAATAGTTACCACCACACGGGACTTCTGGCAGACAGTTCCTAAGGTGGAGAGAAGAGTTTCTACTCTAGCTAAGCGTACCACTACCTCTGATGAGGACAGTTGTGCTTTTTAGATCCAATGGATAAAAAATGTTTATTCAACAGGGTTTTATCCTGCAGCCCCTTGCATACATTGCTTCTGTCACTGCTGCTGCGGCGTTCTGGGTTGAGTCTCTTGATGAGGCTTTACAGTTAAGCGACTCCATTGGATGAATATATTTGACAAGCTTATGCTAGCCAATTCCTTTGTTTTCTGATGCCTTGTTCATTTGACTAGACTAACGGCTAAGAATTCTGTTTTTTACTATACTGGCGCGCAGAGCGCTATGGCTTATATCATGGTCAGCTGTCGTGACTTTAATAAATAAGCTACTTAACTTCCCTTCAAGGGGCAGACCCTATTCGGGCCTGGTTTGAAGGAGATTATTGCTTATATCACTGGAGGAAAAGGTCATGCCCTTCCTCAGGATAGGTCCAAATCAAGGGCCAAAAAAAAAAAGTCTAATTTTCGTGCCTTTTAAAAACTTCAGGGCAGGTGTGGCATCCTCTTCCTCTAAGGCAAAACAAGAGGGAATTTTTGCTCAGTCCAAGGCGGTCTGGAGACAATCGGACCTGGAACAAAGATAAGCAGGCCAAGGAGCCTGCTGCTGCCTCTAAGGCAGCATGAAGGAACGGACCCCTATCCGGTAACGGATCCTATAGGGGGCAGACTTTCATTCTTCGCCCAGGCGTGGGCAAGAGATGCCCAGGATCCCTAGGCATTGGAATTTATATCCCAGAGATATCTTCTGGATTTCAAAGATTCCCCCCCAAAAAAAGGGGAGATTTCGCCTTTCACAATTATCTGCAAACCAGATAAAGAAGGAGGCATTCTTACATTGTGTACGAGATCCATCCAGTTCCAAGAGAGGAACAGGGACAGAGTTTTTACTCAAATCTGTTTGTGGTTCCCAAGGAGAGGGAACCTTCAGACCTATTTTGGATCTAAAGATCTTAAACAAATTCCTCAGAATTCCGTCATTTAAGATGGAAACTATTCTTACCATCTTAACTATGATCCAGGAGAGTCAATAGAGGACTACAATGGATTTGAAGGATGCTTATCCTCACATTGTGATGCATAAAGATCACCATCGTTTTTCAGGTTTGCCTTTCTAGACAGGCATTACCAGTTTGTAGCTCTTTCCTTTGGGATATCTACAGCCCCAAGAATCTTTATGGAGGTTCTGGGGTCGCTTTGGTGGTCCTTAGACCGCGGGGCATAGAAGTGGCCCCTTATTTAGACGACATCCTGATACAGGCGTCAAACATCCAAATTGCCCAGTCTCATACGGACGTAGTACTGGCATTTCTGAGATCACATGGGTGGAAAGTGAACAAGGAAAGAGTTCTCTATCCGCAATCTCAAGGGTTTCCCTCCTAGGCAACTCTGAGGTACATCATACTCAGTCGGACAATATACACGACTGTGTCTTACATCAGCCATCAAGGGGGAACAGAAGTTCCCTAGCGATGTTAGAAGTCTTACAATAATTCACTGGACAGAGACTCACTCTTGTCTATCAGCTATCCATATCCCAGGTGTTGAGAACTGGGAGGTGGATTTTCTAAGTCGTCAGACTTTTCTTCCGGGGGAGTGGGATTTCCTCCGGAGGTCAAGACCAAGCAGGAGAGGGCTTTGGTGTTTTTGACAGCGCCTGCGTAGCCACGCAGGACCTGGTATGCAGATCTGGTGGACATGTCATCCTTTCCATCACGGTCTCTGCTTCTGAGACAGGTCCCTCTACCTCAGCGTCCTTTCAACCATCTAAATAGAATCAATCTGAGATGGACTGCCTGGAGACTGAACGCTTGATGTTATCAAAGCATGGCTTCTCCGAGTCAGTCATTGATACCTTAATACAGACATGAAAGCCTGTCTCTAGGAAAATTGAACATAGATATGGTGTAAATATCTGATTGTTATGAATCCAAGGGTTACTCATGGAGTAAAGTCTGGATTCCCAGGATATTATCTTTTCTCCAAGATGTTTTTGAGAAAAGGGTTGTCAGCTAATTCCTTAAAAGGGGACAGATTTTTACTCTGTCTATTTTTTTGCACAAGCGTCTGGCAGGTATTCTAGACGTTCAGGCATTTGGTCAGGCTTTGGTTAGATCCAAGCCTGTGTTTAAAACTGTTGCTCCGCCATGGAGCTTAAACCTGATTCTTAAGGTTCTTCAAGAAGTTCCGTTTGAACCTTTTTTGTTCCATAGATATCAATCTTTATCTTGGAAAGTTCCTTTTGGGTAGCTAATTCCTCGACTCGTAGAGTCTCCAAGTTATCTGTGTTACAATGTGATTCTCCTTATCTGGTCCTTCGTACGGATAAGGTAGTCCTGCGTACCAACCTGGGTTTTTTCCTAAGGTGGTATCTAACAAGTACATCACTCAAGAGATAGTTGTTCCATGCTTGTATCCTAATCCTTCCTCAAAGAAGGAACGTCTATTACACAATATTGGACGTGGTTTGTGCTTTAAAGTTTTACTTACAAGCTACTACAGTTTTCATCAAACGTTCACCTTGTTTGTTGTCTATTCTGGACAGAGGAGAGGTCAAAAGACTTCAGCAGCCTCTCTGTCTTTTTGGTTAAAAAGCATAATTCATTTAGCTTATGAGACTGCTGGACAGCAGCCTCCTGAAGGGGGATTACAGCTCATTCTACTAGAGCTGTGGTTTTCACTTGGGCCTTTTTTAAATGTGGCTTCTGTTGAACAGATTTACAAGACGGAGTCTTGGTCTGCGCTTCATACTTTTCAAATTTAACAAATTTGATACCTTGCTTCTTCGGAGGCTATTTTTGGGAGAAAGGGTTTTTTACAGGCAGTGGTAACTTCCGTTTAAGTACCTGCCTTGTCCCTCCCATCATCCGTGTACTTTAGCTTTGGTATTGGTATTCCATAAGTAATGGATGATCCGTGGACTGGATACACTTAACAAGAGAAAACATAATTTATGCTTACCTGATAAATTTATTTCTCTTGTAGTGTATCCAGTCCACGGCCCGCCCTGTCACTTTAAGGCAGGTAATTTTTTCATTTGAACTACAGTCACCACTGCACCCTATGGTTTTTCCTTTCTCTGCATGTTTTCGGTCGAATGACTGAATATGGCAGTTAGGGGAGGAGCTATATAGCAGCTTTGCTGTGGGTGGACTCTTGCAGCTTCCTGTTGGGAAGGAGAATATATTCCATAAGTAATGGATGATCCGTGGACTGGATACACTACAAGAGAAATAAATTTATCAGGTAAGCATAAATTATGTTTTTTAAATGGTACCGGTTTGTACTATTTACTCTCTAGCAGAAAAGTGATGAAGATTTCTGCTGAGAGGAAAATGATTTTAGCATGTTGTAACTAAAATCCACTGCTGTTCCCACACAGGACTGAGGAGTACCAGAAAACTTCAGTTGGGGTGAACAGTTTGCAGGCTTGACTGCAATGAAGTATGTTCAGTCATTTATTTCTAGACAAGACTGAGATAATGCTAGAAGACTGACAAGATCCCCATGTGGGGAGGGTAAGCTATGTTCTGAGACTTAGTAAAGAATTGAATGCTTACATAACAGGGCTAATTAGGCTGGTTGACACTAATTCAGGGCAATCGATTATTTGTTTTAAGAAATGTTTTTCTGGGGTTATTATCCACATGGCAAAAATTTTGTCACTTAGAAGTGATTTTTGTAGGCCTCACAACTCCGGAGTGGAGTGGGAGGGGCCTAATTTCGCGCCTCAGATGCGCAGTTAGAATTGAAAGACAGTTCATGCTGCTTCACATGGAGGGTCCAGCTGCTGATTGAGGGCCTAAAAGAAGCTTTATTCCCCCAAAACTGATCCCTAAGGGCAGGTAGGGCCACAGCAGTAAGCTGTGGCAAGGTGCTGTAGTTATTTAACCGGTTGTTGGCTTTAGGCTGCTCCGGTTTGGGCATTAAGGGGTTAATCGTTCTGCAACTTGTGGTGCAATCATATTAAGGCCTTAGGTACATACTGTGAAAATTTCAAAAGGATTGCTGCATTTTTCACTGTTTTGTAAAATTGTGTGCTCTTTTTATCTTTTAAAGGCACAGTAACGTTTTTTCAAATTGTGTTTTTTATTTGATTAAAGTGTTTTCCAAGCCTGCTTGTGTATGCTAATAGTCTGTTAAACATGTCTGACACTAAGGAAAATCCTTGTTCAATGTGTTTAGAAGTCATGGTGGAACCCCCTCTCAGAATGTGTCCCAATTGCACTAATATGTCTATACACTTTAAAGATCATATTGTTGCACTTAAAAGTGTGGCCCTAGATGATTCTCAGACTAAAGGTAATGAGGATAGTCCGTCTACCTCTCCCCATGTGTCACAACCAGTTACGCCCGCTCAAGCGATGCCTAGTACCTCTAGTGCATCTGCCCCTATTACATTACAAGAACTAGGGGCAGTCATGGATAATTCCCTTGCGGCCTTTCTATCCAAACTGCCAGTTTTTCCTGCAAAGCGCGATAGCTCTGTTTTAAGAACAGATTATGAGCATTCTGAAGCTTTGGTAGCCTTATCTGATGTGCCCTCACAACGCTCTGAAGTGGGGGTGAGGGATTTGATGTCTGAGGGAGAAATTTCCGACTCAGGAAAGGTTTCTCATCAGGCAGAGTCAGATACATTGGCGTTTAAATTCAAATTAGAACACCTCTGCGTATTGCTCAGGGAGGTATTAGCTACTCTGGATGATTGTGACCCTATGGTGGTTCCAGAGAAATTGTGTAAAATGGACAAGTACCTAGAGGTTCCTGTATACACTGATGCATTTCCGGTCCCTAAGAGGGTTGCGGATATCGGTACTAGGGTGTGGGATAGACCAGGTGTTCCTTTTGTTCCCCCCCCCCTATTTGTAAGAAAATGTTCCCCATAACTGACCCCATGCGGGACTCGTGGCAAACGGTCCCTAAGGTAGAGGGGGCTGTTTCTACACTTGCTAAACGCGCAACCATACCGATTGAAGACAGTTGTGCTTTTAAAGACCCTATGGATAAAAAGTTAGAGGGTCTACTTAAGAAAATTTTTGTTCAACAAGGTTTTCTTCTCCAACCTATTGCCTGCATTATTCCTGTAACTACTGCAGCTGCTTTCTGGTTTGAGGCGCTGGAGGACTCGCTCCAGACGGAAACCTCATACAATGAAATTATGGATAGAATTAAGGCTCTAAAGCTGGCTAATTCTTTTATCACAGATGCCGCTTTGCAATTAGCTAAGTTAGCAGCAAAAAAATCAGGTTTCGCCATTATGGTGCGCAGAGCGCTGTGGCTCAAGTCCTGGTCGGCCGATGTGTCGTCAAAATCCAAATTATTAAATATCCCTTTCAAAGGAAAGACCCTCTTCGGGACAGAATTGAAAGAGATTATTTCAGAAATCACCGGGGGAAAGGGCCATGCTCTCCCCCAGGACAAGCCCTTTAAGGCTAAAAACAAAGCTAGAGACTTCACAGCCCAAGGCAACTTGGAAACCTTACCAGGGCTGGAACAAGGGTAAACAGGCCAAAAAGCCTGCTGCTTCTAACAAGACAGCATGAAGGGGTAGCCCCCGATCCGGGACTGGATCTAGTAGGGGGCAGACTCTCTCTCTTCGCTCAGGCCTGGGCAAGAGATGTTCACGATCCCTGGGCATTAGAGATTGTTTCCCAGGGATATCTTCTAGAATTCAAGGACTCCCCTCCAAGGGGGAGGTTCCACATTTCGCGTCTGTCTTCAGACCAGACAAAGAAAGAGGCGTTTTTACACTGTGTAGAAGATCTACTTACAATGGGAGTGATATACCCAGTTCCAATGGCAGAACAAGGACTGGGTTTTTACTCAAACCTGTTTGTGGTTCCCAAAAAAGGAGGAACTTTCAGGCCAATCCTGGATCTAAAAATTCTAAACAGATTTCTCAGAGTCCCATCATTCAAGATAGAAACCATTCAGACAATCTTACCTATGATCCAGGAAGGTCAATATATGACTACCGTGGATTTAAAGGACGTGTACCTGCACATTCCTATCCACAAAGATCATCATCAGTTTCTCAGGTTCGCTTTTCTAGACAAGCATTTCCAGTTTGTGGCTCTTCCATTCGGGTTAGCCACTGCTCCCAGAATCTTCACAAAGGTACTAGGGTCCCTTCTGGCGGTTCTAAGACCGCGGGGCATAGCAGTGGCGCCCTATTTGGACAACATCTTAAAGGATTACTTTCTGTTATAATTTTTAAGCTAAACAACTAACATATTAAAGTTAATAAACATTAATTAAAACCTACTGACCTATAGTTTCTCCAAAACAAAGTTTCATAACGTTCTAAAAGTTATATCTTTTATTCGCCAATGATGTCACGTTATCCTGCCCACTATTTTCAGCACTGCATGTTCAAAATACTTAAACCAATAACTTTGTGTTTAAACCGCCATTTTGAAACCTAGGTATTGTAAACGGATTGGTACAGAGCAAAGGATACCCATGGAGTGGGTTTGGAAAACAATTAAATTTGCAGACAAGATTTCTGACATACGGTAGAGATATGTTAATGAAATGCTATTGATAAAAAGCATATTTGGTGTAGTTAGTTAGTAACAGGCATAGAAAATATTTACTTACAGTGGCCCTTTAATTCAGGCGCCGTCTTTTCAAAGAGCCAAGTCTCACACGGAGATTGCATTGGCCTTTCTGAGGTCTCACGGGTGGAAGGTGAATGTCAAAAAGAGTTCTCTATCCCCTCTTACAAGGGTTCCCTTCCTAGGAACTCTAATAGATTCGGTAGAAATGAAAATATTTCTGGCGGAGGTCAGAAAGTTAAAACTTTTAACTACTTGCCGAGTTCTTCATTCCATTCCTCGGCCATCTGTAGCTCAGTGCATGGAGGCAATTGGATTAATGGTAGCAGCAATGGACATAGTCCCTTTTGCTCGGATACATCTCAGACCACTGCAACTATGCATGCTCAAACAGTGGAATGGGGATTATGCATATTTGTCTCCTCAAATACAGCTGGACCAGGGGACCAGAGATTCTCTTCTCTGGTGGTTGTCTCAGGATCACCTGTCTCAGGGAATATGTTTCCGCAGACCAGAGTGGATTATTGTAACGACCAACGCCAGTCTGTTAGGCTGGGGTGCAGTCTGGGACTCCCTGAAAGCTCAGGGTTTATGGTCTCGGGAAGAATCTCTTCTCCCGATAAACATTCTGGAACTGAGGGCGATATTCAACGCGCTTCAGGCATGGCCTCAACTAGCTGCGGCCAAATTCATCAGATTTCAGTCGGACAACATCACGACTGTAGCTTACATCAATCATCAGGGGGGAACAAAGAGTTCCCTAGCGATGAAGGAAGTAACCAAAATAATCAGGTGGGCGGAGGACCACTCCTGCCATCTCTCAGCAATTCACATCCCAGGAGTAGACAACTGGGAGGCGGATTTTCTGAGTCGTCAGACTTTTCACCCGGGGGAGTGGGAACTCCACCCGGAGGTATTTGCCCAGCTGACTCAGCTATGGGGCATTCCAGAGTTGGATCTGATGGCATCCCGTCAGAACACCAAGCTTCCTCTCTACGGATCCAGGTCCTGGGACCCCAAGGCGGCATTGATAGATGCTCTATCAGCACCTTGGTCCTTCAATCTGGCTTATGTTTTCCCACCGTTTCCTCTTCTCTCTCGTCTGGTTGCCAGAATCAAGCAGGAGAAGGCTTCGGTGATTTTGATAGCGCCTGCATGGCCACGCAGGACTTGGTATGCAGACCTAGTGGACATGTCATCTGTCCCACCATGGACACTGCCAATGAGGCAGGACCTTCTAATACAGGGTCCGTTCAAGCATCCAAATCTAGTTTCTCTACGTCTGACTGCTTGGAGATTGAACGCTTAATTCTATCAAAGCGTGGTTTCTCTGAGTCAGTTATAGATACTCTGATTCAGGCTAGAAAGCCTGTCACCAGGAAAATCTACCATAAGATATGGCGGAAATATCTTTGTTGGTGTGAATCCAAGGGTTACTCATGGAGTAAGATTAGGATTCCCAGGATATTGTCCTTTCTCCAAGACGGATTGGAGAAAGGATTGTAGGCTAGTTCTTTAAAGGGACAGATATCTGCTCTGTCTATCCTTTTACACAAGCGTCTGGCAGAGGTACCAGACGTTCAAGCGTTTGCACAGGCTTTAGTCAGAATCAAGCCTGTCTATAAACCTGTGGCTCTGCCATGGAGTCTAAATCTAGTTCTTTCAGTTCTTCAAGGGGTTCCTTTTGAACCTTTACATTCCATAGATATTAAGTTGTTATCTTGGAAAGTTTTGTTTTTGGTAGCTATCTCTTCTGCTCGAAGAGTCTCAGAATTATCTGCCTTACAGTGTGATTCACCTTACCTGGTGTTCCATGCAGATAAGGTAGTTTTGCGTACTAAACCTGGTTTTCTTCCTAAAGTGGTTTCTAACAAGAATATTAACCAGGAAATTGTTGTTCCTTCTCTTTGTCCCAATTATTCTTCGAAGAAGGAACGTCTGTTGCACAATCTTGATGTAGTTCGTGCTCTAAAGTTCTATTTGCAAGCAACTAAGGATTTCAGACAAACATCTTCCTTGTTTGTTATCTATTCTGGTAAGAGGAGAGGTCAGAAAGCGACTGCTACCTCTCTTTCCTTTTGGCTGAAAAGCATCATCCGTTTGGCCTATGAGACTGCTGGCCAGCAGCCTCCTGAAAGAATTACTGCTCATTCTACCAGAGCAGTGGCTTCCACATGGGCTTTCAAAAACGAGGCTTCTGTTGAACAGATTTGTAAGGCAGCGACTTGGTCTTCACTGCATACTTTTGCCAAATTTTACAAATTCAATACTTTTGCTTCTTCGGAGGCTATTTTTGGGAGAAAGGTTTTGCAAGCAGTGGTGCCTTCCATTTAAGGTACCTGTCTTGTTCCCTCCCTTCATCCGTGTCCTAAAGCTTTGGTATTGGTATCCCACAAGTAAAGGATGGCGAAGATGAGTGTCTGAGATTTAATCCTTTAATGGGTACTTTTCCCTGCAAGCAAGTATTGGGGGGCTATGCTGTGTCCATGTTAATCTCTTTAGTAAGAGTAATCTTGGCTTTTAGCAGTTAGAAGACAGCGAGGTAGTCTTTGCTTACCTTCTAACATTATTGCTACCCTAAGTCACACCTATGAAGCTGTTCCTGCCCTGCAGCTGGATCCACAGGTAAGTGCTTTTGCCTTCTAGGTTAGAATGATTCAGCACTTTTGGGGGGTTAATTCCCTCAGTGGATATAATGGAACTTAATTATCTCTTTTATTTGGGGATATAGTTTGGGCAGCACTGACTGAGCACTATACTGTAAAGGAAATATAGTGGTCTGGGGAAGTTTATTATTCTAAGGGATATGCTATTCCTAAGGATACTATGCTATTATAAGAGCAGCCTAGACTCTCTTACAAGCTTTGTGGAGCGGCAGGTCTAGCTGGTGTCTGCCTGGAATTATCTAGGTACTAAAACTGAGGTATTTCAGGGTTCTCTGTGAGGTTAAAAGCCCTCCAGTGTACAGGTCATTACATAACCCGTAGTATTACCTTCACCCCGATTAAAGCCATGCCTTCTTAACGTAGTTTGATTCTCACCCTGGAAAGGAATGTTATTTGACGTAGTAAAATGATATATATAACTGTTTTAAGTGATTTTTGATATTATGGCTTGAGGAATGACACTGTGAACTTAATGTTTAGGAAAATGCTTATGAGTGCACAAGTTTTGCCTTATGTTCTTTTCTGTTTCCCTTTATTTTGGCTCCCTGTTTCCCTTTGTTTTTTTTTTGTTTGTTTGTTTTTTTCTCCTGGACTGTGTACCAGGATCATACCTGCTATGTAAAGCAATCAACAGATTGATGTAATGCTATCGATGTTGTATCTATTTATCACTCAATAAAAATTTATAAAAATAAAAAAAAAAAAAAATAAAAAAAAAGCCCTCCAGTGGCCCTTTTGGCTTAGCCACTTTTTCCCTGCATGTGTACACACTGGGGAGCGGTAGAAAAATTCTCCCCCATCGGTAGTGGTTTTCAAGTAAGGGATTACTTTAAAATATTGCTCGATTGTTCCCCCTTTCAAGCGGCAACACCTACTTTTTACTCTGATGAGAGTAGGTTATAATCAGCATGACGGCTGCGATTGTGTTTTCCTTTCCTCTACACCGGCTGTATGGTGTATATCACTTTCAAGGGGTTGTAAGGTACAGAGTTTGGGAGCTTCTGGGTGGCGATCTCTGTGCACACTTATAGTTCAACGCCTTGTTTTGTAAACTCCTGTGGTACAGGGTTTTTTCTTAGGCTCCTTTTATGTTTTATAACTGTCTATGATAAGCTGTTTTTTGACGATACTCGCAAGTGCGCAACATCAGCTTCTATCCGGCGCCATCTTTTAATTTTTCTATTTTGTGGCAGTGCGCACTTTAGTCTTGCGCTTACCGTCACGAGCAGTGGTTTTTCGCCATTTGTGTATGACTGTTAATGCCTCGATTCTCACTGAGTGTGCTGATCTCGGTGAGAGGGGTTAGTAGGCAGAGTAACTGCTTAAAGGGGCACTGAACCCAAATTTTTTCTTTTGTGATTCAGATAGAGCATGACATTTTAAGCAACTTTCTAATTTACTCCTATTATCAAATTTTCTTCATTCTCTTGGTATCTTTATTTGAAATGCAAGAATGTAAGTTTAGATGCCGTTTTGATCCGGATCTGACACTCCTTGTTTATTTCCTCTATGCATGTTGGGCTTCTTAATGCCCGTCATTTGGGGATATGGGGGTTGATGTTTCCCTCCCTTACAGAGCATATCATTTGTGTATTTTATGCCGGTTTAAGATTTTTCTTTTCAGAATTTCTGATTATCACTGTTTCCTAGTATTTGACGCCATCTAGCGACGTTTAAGATTATTACATCTATTTTATTTCTCATCAGTCTCTAAAAGTGCTGATTGGTTAGGAATTTTAATGACGTGTGTTTTCCATGTCAGGTTCCTTTTTCATGTTAAGGTAGCATGTTGTAAGATTTAATCTATATGATGTTCTTACACATATGGCCTAAAATGCTTATTTCATGTTATCTTTTTTCATGTATATGAGTACTATGATATTTTTTTCTCGTGTTAGAGGAGATTTAGAAATAAGGTGCTAATATTCACTTTATTTTTTCTGTCATAGTGTTTTGTTAACCGGTGGGTTTCCATCTTTATTTTTGGAATAATGTCACTCCTCAGATTGAAAATCTTAGCGATCTGAAGACAATATTACATTTATTTTATAATTTCCCTCAAAAGGAGGTGATTTCTGCTGAACATAATGATCGCTTCTCGACGCTCACAGAGCTCTGTGGTTAAAATCTTGGTCGGCTGATGTAACTTCCAAGTCCAAACTTCTGTCATTACCTTAGAAGGGTAAGACTTTATCTGGTCCTGGTCTGGCGGAGATTTTCCATCTTAATATGAGAAGAGTCCACAGTTGCATTCCTTACTTGTGGGAAATACTGAACCTGGCCACCAGGAGGAGTCAAAGACACCCCAGCCAAAGGCTTAAATACCTCCCCAACTTCCTCGTAACCCCAGTCATTCTTTGCCTTTTGTCACAAGAGGTTGGCAAAGAAGTGTTAGAAGATTTCGGAGTAGTCTCTTATGGAGGGTAGTACTCTTCGAGATGGGACTGGAGTTTTAAGTAGTCCTGTCAGCCTCTCAGTGAGAGCATGGATGAAAGTGTCTGGAGATGCAGAGAGAGTCTTTCTGCGAAACCAATCGACTCCTATTAACAGCTCCATAGGCAATCAGTGTTGACGAGTTTCGCTGCCTGCTTTCGTCACTCAAGTCCATGTCAGAAGCGATGCTACTATCTGTCACACTTGAAGGGATGTGTTCCTGTTCCACGGCGTAGAGTCTGGTAAGATTGTTTAATTTATACTTATTTGATAACTCAAAAAGACAGGGTCACATTGTGATTCATTTTATCTGTATAGAATCAAGGGTTATTATCTCCTTGGGGGTGTTATTGAACAGGGGGAATAATCTTATATGTTTATTTTATTTTATGCTGCTTTTATGTGTGAGATGTTATGGGCTCATAGGCTGTTATGGAATATACAGGCTTCACTTTCACTTTGAGAGCCTTGCAGCTTACAAGCTTGGCGGGCTTTCTCATAGGAGGGACGGTCCTGCATTGTGCACCTTGTGATTCATTCCCTTTTTCCTGACCGGGTGTTTATCAGAGAGGAGTCATGAATCTCTGTACTGTCTGGGTCATAGGAGGTGGTGAGTGCCCCAGCCATTGGGGTATAAGGGTGCCTCGTGGGATACTCCTCTATCAGACACAACTCGGCCAGTCTTGTTATCCCGGCATCAGGCCGGAATGCTAGGAAATATCCCAGAGCAGAGAAAGTTAGTAAGATGAGGAAGGCAGCACTCACCACAGGCATGACAGTCCCCAGCGGCAACGGCAGAGCAGTCCAAGGACAAACCACTAGAATGGTCAGGCAGACAGGGTTTGGCAACAGCAAAGCAGTCCAAGGGCACACCACTAGAATGGTCAGGCAGGCAGGATTTGACAACAGTAGAGCAGTCCAAGGGCACACCACTAGAATAATCAGGCAGGCGGGGTTCGGCAGCAAAGAGGCAATCCAGAACAACAGGGGTTAATAAGCAGAGTAGTCAGGCAGGCAGGGTTCAGCAGCAGTATATCAATCCAGCAAATTAGGGGTTAAACAGGCAGAGTAGTCAGACAGGCAGAGTTCAGCAGCAGTATATCAATCCAGCAATTCAGGGGTATAACAGGCAGAGTAGTCAGACAGGCAGGGTTCAAACACATTGAGGCAATACTGTAGTAACAATCTATCACACCAGGAGCACACAAAGTAACACCTATACTTGGGCAGTGATAGATCGTTATTGAGGGACTTACATAGGCGCAGGATGTGCGCCACAGGAATCCAGACCGGCATCTGAGAGAGAGGAGCGTGCGGTGTCTGAACAGCCCTTGGCAATGAGCAGGGATGGAGAAGCTGCGCCCCTAGAAATGTCTTGAGCGGTGCAGAGTGACATATAGTTCTCCGGTTATTGCACTAGCAATGGAGGATTCTGTTACTTTAGAGGGCACTCCCTCTATTCCTAATGAGTAATTCCTTTTTATATGGTGAGGAGGCCTTAGTTCCGCCCTCTCAATTATGTTCTATATGCCTTGATAATGTGATAATATCGAACATGTTTGATACCACGGAGCCGTCCACCTCTGAGGAGTTGTCGTCCAGTGAGGTGCGTACCCTACATTCTTATATCTCTACACATGCAGTTTTCCCTTAGCATTGCTGATCCTCCATCTGGAGGGAACATTTTTTCACCAGACGTTACTGCGCAGCTCAGACGGTGGTGTCTGCGGCCTATAATGCTTTACCTCGCCCTGCTAAGCGCAAGCGAAAGGTTACATATTGCACTCCTTCCCAGAGTACATCAGATAATTTATTGGATTTAACTGAGGGTTATCCGATGATGAAGTTCTTTCGGAGACTTCAGAGTATGAACATTCTGGGTCGGAGTCTGCTGCCTCTAAACCTCCAACTGCGGAGGAACCAGACTTTAGTTTAGGAATTTGTGCTTTCATCTAAAGGAAGTTTTTGGTGAATTCAGAGGTTCCAGAGGCCAAATTGCATGATGGACATTTAATTCCTAAATTGGATAGAGTTTGAGGACAGGATTGGATTCCTTTTCCCCCTCTTCTCCCTTTAACAAATTATCCCTGGTCCTGGACTCTCAATGGAGTTTTGAGGTTCCGTCCCTAAATGGGATGGCATTATCTTCACCCTTGCTAAACGTACTACTATCCCGCTTGACGATAGTTCTTCGTTTGAAGAGCCCATGGATAAAAGATGGAAACTCTGTTAAGAAAGATGTTTTCAACATACAGGATATTTGTTTCAACCGGTGGCAGCTGTTGCCGTGGTTACTTGAGAAACTACCTTCTGGTGTGACTCCTTATAGGATTTGATCGGGGTAGAGGATCCCCTCAACGTTACTCAGAAAAGATTTACGGCCTTGAGGGTTGTTATTTCTTTTATCTGTGCTGCTATTGGGCAGTTTATTTGCTTGAAAGCTATGGCTTCAGCTTTTTCTGTTCAGGCCCGTCGGGCTCTGGCTGAACTCATGGTCTGCGGATATGACTTCTAAGTCTAGACTTCTTCCCTCCCTTTAAGGGAATGATTTTGTCTGGTCCAGGCCTAGACCTAGAGGTTTGGGATACTATTCAAACCTTTTCATGGTCCCTAAGAAGTCCGATTCTGGACCTAAAGTGCTTTAAGCAGGTTTTTAAATGTCCCCTCGTTTAAGAGGGAGACAATAAGGTACATTCTTCCCCTCGTTTGAGAGGGGTAGTTCATGACCACGGTAGATTCCTGGACCAGCACTTCCAGTTTAATGCTCTTCCGTTTGGTCTAGCTAAAGAAATTTTTCGAAGAGTGGACCATTCGGAATATCTCCTGTCTTCTTCAATCCTATGGATAACAGATAATCTAGAGAGAGTTCTCTTGTATCAAGTACCAGGGTAGAATTCTCGGGTAATATAATAGTCTCCATAGACATGAGAATATTTCTAACAGACCAGAGACATTGCAAGCTAGCTTCAACATGTCTTGCCCTGCAGATCTCCTTAAGGCCATCTGTGGCTCTGTTTATGGAGGTGATTGGTCTCTTGGTGTCCAGCTTAGGCATAATTTCCTTTGCCAGGTTTCACCTCAGACTGTTGCAACAGTCATTCGAATCTGTCTCAACAGATTTCTCTGGACAACCAATCGGGAGAATCGCTTTCTTGGTGGTTTTATCCGGATCACTTGTCCTGAAGGACATCCGTCTCAAGACCATCCTGGGTGATTGTGACTACGGTTGTGAGTCTGCCAGGATGGGGAGCCGTTTGGGGTGCCAGGAAGGCACAGGGCATCTGGTCTCAGGAGGTAAAGCTCATGATCTCTTTTTTTGCATCTTCGAGCAATATACAATGCTCTGAAGGCTTGGCCTCTGCTTAGTTCGTCCCAGTTAATCAGATTCCAATCAAATAATATATCCTCGGTGGCTTAAATCAACCATCAGGGGGGAACGAGATGGTGTCTCGTCAAAACGCCAAGCTTCCAAAGTACGGTTCAAGGTCACAATATCAACTAGCCGTTCTGATAGATGCTCTGGTGGTTCCTTGGATCTTCAATTTAACGTACCTGTTTCCTCAGTTTGCTCTCCTTCCACGAGTCATTGCTCGTATCAAGCAGGAGAGAGCTTCTATGATTCTAATAGCTCCTGCAAGGCCTCGCAGGATCTGGTTCATGGATCTGGTGAAGTTGTCATCTCTTCCACCCTGGAGGTTACCTCTGAGGATGGACCTTCTAATTCAGGGTCCTTTCCTCCATCCAAATCCAGATTCTCTGAAGCTGACTGCTTGGTGATTGAACGCATAGTTTTGGCCAGGCGTGGCTTTTCTGAGATCGTCATTGATACCATGCTTCAGGCTCGTAAGCCAGTTACTTGTAAGATTTACCATAAGGTATGGCGCAAATCATTATATTGGTGTGAATCGAAGGGTTTCTCTTGGACTAGGGTCAGGGTACCCAGAATCTTGTCTTTTCTTCAGGAGGGCCTGTAGAATAGTTTGTCAGTCAGTACTCTGAAAGGTCAGATTTCTGCTCTGTCTATTCTTTTGCACAAACGTCTGGCAGATCTGACGTCCAATCTTTTGTTCAGGCCCTGGTCAGAATCAGGCCCGTGTTTGAGCTTGTTGCTCCTCCTTGGAGCCTTAACCATGTTCTTAGAGTTTTGCAGCAGGCTCTGTTTGAGCCGATGCATTCTGTTGATATTAAATTGTTATCTTGGAAGGTTTTGTTTCTTCTTGCTATTTGTTCTGCTCGCAGAGTTTCTGAACTTTTGGCCCTGCAGTGTGATTCCCCTTACCTTATTTTTCATGCAGATAAGGCGTTCTTTCGTACTTAGCTGGGATTTCTTCCTAAAGTAGTGTCGGACTGCAATATTAATCAAGAAATTGTTGTTCCTCCTTTTTGTCCCAATTCTTCTTCCAAGAAGGAACATCTTTTACATAACTTGGATGTTGTGCATGCTTTCAAATTTTTCCTTCATGCAACTAAAGTTTTTTGACAATCTTCTGCCCTGTTCATTATTTTCTCTGGTAAGCATACGGGTCAGAAGGGCGCTTCTACTTCCCTTTCTCTCTGGTTGAGAAGTGTTATCAGGTTAGCTTATGAGACAAGCAAACACACTCCCGGGCAGCGCTCAGATAATCCTCCTCTGTGTATCAGTGTAACGCACAACGTACTGGTCTTCACGCTGCAGACTGACACACCCCCTCCTACAGAGATCCGTTAGCATCAACGATTGGACAGAAACAAGGGCAATACCAAAAATATAGCAGGTGACATAAAAAAGAAGTGATCCACTACCACTTCAAGAAGCATAGTCCAACAACAAGAACACATAACACTCACTTAAAAAACAGGCAGCTCAAATATCGATCAAACGCGTTTCGTCGACAGCTGGACAACAACCTCCTGAGAGAATTATGGCTCATTCTACTAGGGCTGTCTCCTCTTCCTGGGCTTTCAACAAGACCAAGTAATGCTAGAAGACTGTCAGAAATCCCCTCTGGGATAGGTAAGCCATTTTTCTTAGACTCTGTATAAAATTATGGCTTATATTAAGGGCTCTATGCTGGTTGACACTATTGTGGGCTAAATCGATTGCCTTTTGGCATGTTTGAAGTATAAATAAGGTGTTTTTTCAAACTTTGAAACACTTATGGGGTTTAGTATTACGCCTGGCAGTTACTTAGACACCTAATCTAGTCAGGAAGGCCCCTCCACTCTGGAATGTAGAGGGAGGAGGCCTCATTTTCGCGCCTCAATTGCGCAGTTGTTTTTCACTAGGCAGTCCATGCAGCTTCACGTGGGTAGTCCAGAGGCATCAGAAAGGACTTCAAAGAGGCTTATTTCCTACTTAAATAATCCCTAAGGAAGGTAAAGGCCACAGTAGAGACTGTGGCATGGGACTGTAGTGTTTTTAACCGGTTAACTGCTGTTATTAACTCCGGTTTGGGCATTAAGGGGTTAATTGGTTTGAAAGTGTGCAATCTTCTCAAAGCATTAAGACAATGTGGTGAAAATTTCATTAAAATCGGATGTTTATTTGATGTTTTTTTGATGTTTCAGTAATAAAGTGTGCACTTTTATTATTTAAAGAGACAGTAACGTTTTTGTCAAAAATAATTTTTATTGCATTGAAGTTCTGTCTAAGTCTGTCAAACATGTCTGACCCTTCAGATAGCCTATGTTCTGTATGTTTAAAGGCCAAGGTGGTTCCCCCATTAAATTTATGTGTGAAGTGTGCCATAGCGTCCAAACAGCTTAAGGACCGTACAATCACGCTTAAAGATGTATCCCAAGATGATTCTTTAGCTGAAGGTAGTGAGGATAGCCCGCTATCCCCTCCTTCTGTGTCAACACCAGCTATGCCCGCGCAAGCGATGCCCAGTACATCTAGCGCTCCAATTGCTATTACTATGCAGCAGTAATGGATAATTCTCTCGTAGCATTTTTATCCAAACTGCCAGCTTTTCCAAGGAAGCGTGATTGCTCAGTTTTAAATACAGATAATGAGCAAGCAGACGCAGAGGATAATTTATCTGTAGTGCCCTCACATCAATCTGACTTGGCGGTGAGGGAGGGCCTGTCTGAGGGAGAAATTTCTGACACAGGAAAAATTTCTCAGCAGGCAGAGCCTGATACCATAGCATTTAAATTTAAGCTAGAACACCTCCGCGCCCTACTTAAGGAGGTCCTAGCTACACTTGATGATTGTGACCCCTTGGTGGTCCCAGAAAAATTGTGTAAAATGGATAAATTCTTAGAGGTCCCAGTACACACTGATGCGTTTCCGATACCTAAGAGGGTGGCGGATATAGTGAATAAGGAGTGGGAGAAGCCAGGTGTACCTTTTGTTCCCCCTCCTATTTTTAAGAAAATTTTCCCCATTGTTGACCCCAGAAGGGACGCGTGGCAGACGGTCCCTAAGGTAGAGGGGGCAGTTTCAACGCTAGCTAAGCGCACGACTATACCAATAGAAGACAGTTGCGCTTTCAAAGATCCTATGGATAAAAAATTAGAAGGTTTACTTAAGAAAATATTTGTTCAACAAGGTTTTCTTCTTCAACCAATTTCTTGCATTATTCCTGTAACCACTGCAGCTGCTTTTTGGTTTGAGGAACTAGAAAACTCGCTCCAGAAGGAGACTTCTTATGATGAAGTCATGGACAGAATTCACGCCCTGAAGTTGGCTAATTCTTTCATTACAGATGCCACTTTGCAGTTAGCTAAATTAGCGGCGAAAAATTCTGGTTTCACAATCGTGGCGCGCAGAGCGCTTTGGCTAAAATCTTGGTCGGCGGATGTGTCGTCCAAAACAAAATTGCTTAATATTCCTTTCAAGGGTAAGACCCTATTCGGGCCAGAGTTGAAAGAAATTATTTCAGATATCACTGGGGGAAAGGGCCATGCCCTTCCACAGGATAGACCTTTCAAAGCTAAAAATAAGTCTAATTTTCGTTCCTTTCGCAATTTCAGGAACGAACCGGCTTCTACCTCTACAGCCACTAGGCAAGAGGATAACGCATCCCAGCCCAAACCAGCATGGAAACCATTGCAAGGCTGGAACAAGGGTAAACAGGCCAAGAAGCCTGCTGCTGCTACCAAGACAGCATGAAGGGGTAGCCCCCGATCCGGAACCGGATCTAGTAGGGGGCAGACTTTCTCTCTTTGCTCAGGCTTGGGCAAGAGATGTTCCGGACCCCTGGGCTCTAGAAATTGTCTCTCAGGGGTATCTTCTAGAATTCAAGGACCTTCCTCCAAAGGGAAGGTTCCACATGTCTCGCTTGTCTTTAGACCAGATAAAGAGACAGGCATTCTTACATTGCGTAGAAGACCTTTTAAAAATGGGAGTGATACACCCAGTTCCAACAGCAGAACAAGGACTGGGTTTTTACTCAAACCTGTTTGTAGTTCCCAAAAAGGAAGGAACTTTCAGGCCAATTCTGGATTTAAAAATCCTAAACAAATTCCTCAGAGTTCCATCATTCAAAATGGAAACCATTCGGACAATTTTACCAATGATCCAGGAGGGTCAATATATGACTACCGTGGACTTAAAGGATGCGTACCTGCATATTCCTATCCACAAAGATCACCATCAGTTCCTAAGGTTCGCCTTTCTGGACAAACATTACCAGTTCGTGGCTCTTCCCTTCGGATTGGCCACTGCCCCCAGAATTTTCACAAAGGTGCTAGGGTCCCTTCTAGCGGTGCTAAGGCCAAGGGGCATTTCAGTAGCACCTTACCTAGACGACATCTTAATAGGCTGGGGTGCGGTCTGGGAGTCCCTGAAAGCTCAGGGTCTTTGGTCTCGGGAAGAATCTCTTCTCCCGATAAACATTTTGGAATTGAGAGCGATATTCAATGCGCTCCAGGCATGGCCTCAACTAGCAGAGGCCAAATTCATCAGATTTCAGTCGGACAACATGACGACTGTAGCGTACATCAATCATCAGGGAGGAACAAAGAGTTCCCTGGCGATGAGGGAGGTATCCAAGATCATCAAATGGGCAGAGGATCACTCCTGCCATCTATCAGCAATTCACATCCCAGGAGTGGACAACTGAGTCGTCAGACTTTTCATCCGGGGGAGTGGGAACTTCACCCGGAGGTTTTTGCCCAGTTAACTCAACTATGGGGCCTTCCAGATCTGGATCTGATGGCGTCATGTCAGAACTCCAAAGTTCCACGTTACGGGTCCAGGTCCAGGGATCCCAAGGCGACATTGGTAGATGCTTTAGTGGCGCCTTGGTCGTTCAATCTAGCTTATGTCTTTCCACCGTTTCCTCTTCTCCCCCGGCTGGTAGCCAGGATCAAACAGGAGAAGGCTTCGGTAATTCTAATAGCTCCTGCGTGGCCATGCAGGACTTGGTATGCAGACCTGGTGAATATGTCATCGGTTCCACCATGGAAGCTACCTTTGAGGCAGGACCTTCTAATCCAAGGTCCATTCCAACATCCAAACCTAGTTTCTCTGCAACTGACTGCTTGGAGATTGAACGCTTGATTCTAACTAAGCGTGGGTTTTCGGAATCAGTGATAGATACTCTGATTCAGGCTAGAAAACCTGTCACCAGGAAAATTTACCATAAGATATGGCGAAAATATCTGTGCTGGTGCGAATCCAAGGGTTACTCATGGAGTAAGATTAGGATTCCAAGGATTCTATCTGTTCTCCAAGAAGGATTGGAGAAAGGTCTGTCAGCTAGTTCCCTAAAAGGACAGATATCTGCTCTGTCTGTCTTGTTGCACAAGCGTCTGGCAGCCGTGCCAGATGTTCAGGTGTTCGTACAGGCTTTAGTCAGAATCAAGCCTGTCTACAGACCTGTGGCTCCTCCATGGAGTCTAAATTTAGTTCTTTCAGTTCTTCAAGGGGTTCCGTTTGAACCTCTACATTCCATAGATATTAAGTTACTATCTTGGAAAGTTTTGTTTTTGGTTGCTATTTCTTCTGCTAGAAGAGTTTCTGAATTATCTGCTTTTCAGTGTAATTCACCCTATCTGGTGTTTCATACAGATAAGGTCGTTTTACGTACCAAGCCTGGTTTTCTTCCAAAAGTGGTTTCCAATAAGAATATTAACCAGGAAATAGTTGTTCCTTCTCTGTGTCCTAATCCAGTTTCTAACAAGGAACGTCTATTACACAATCTTGATGTGGTTCGTGCTTTGAAGTTTTATCTAAAAGCAACTAAAGACTTCAGGCAAACATCGTCCCTGTTTGTCATCTATTCTGGCAAGAGGAGAGGTCAAAAGGCGGCTGCGACCTCTCTATCTTTCTGGCTGAAAAGCATCATCCGGTTGGCCTATGAGACTGCTGGAAGGCAGCCTCCTGAACGAATTACAGCTCACTCTACTAGAGCTGTGGCTTCCACATGGGCTTTCAAGAATGAGGCTTCTGTTGAACAGATCTGTAAGGCAGCGACTTGGTCTTCACTGCATACATTTGCCAAATTTTACAAATTCGATACTTTTGCTTCTTCGGAGGCTATTTTTGGGAGAAAGGTTTTACAAGCAGTGGTGCCTTCCGTTTAGGTTACCTGACTTGTTCTCTCCCTTCATCCGTGTCCTAAAGCTTTGGTATTGGTTCCCACAAGTAAGGATGAAGCCGTGGACCGGATACACCAATGTAGGAGAAAACAGAATTTATGTTTACCTGATAAATTTCTTTCTCCTACGGTGTATCCGGTCCACGGCCCACCCTGGCATTTGGTCAGGTTTAAATTTTATTTTATTTTTTGTAAACTACAGTCACCACTGCACCCTATGGTTCTCCTTTTTCTCTTTACCGTCGGTCAAATGACTGGGGGGGCGTAGCCTGAGGGGAGCTATATGGACAGCTCTGCTGTGTGCTCTCTTTGCCACTTCCTGTAGAGATTGAGAATATCCCACAAGTAAGGATGAAGCCGTGGACTGGATACACCGTAGGAGAAAGAAATTTATCAGGTAAACATAAATTCTGTTTTTGTTGCTTCTGGTTGCTAGAGGCTTGTTTATTTTGCATTTTTCCCATTCCTGAAACTGTCATTTAAGGAATTTGATATTTTTGCTTTATATGTTGTTTTTTTCTATTTACATATTGCAAGATATTCAAAACACTGTTCCTGTATCAAGAAATGCTGAGGGATTCCTGTTGACTGATATCAGTCCTACCAAAGCTAAGTTCATTTATTTTAATGTTATGAATGTTTATCTTTAGCTATGGTTTGTAATAAGTTATGATGATAAACTTTTACATGCAGAATCCATTAGTATTTATGCTTTATATATTGCTGTTCTTTTTATATCTTATGTACAAGATATACGTAGAAATTTATAAGAATATTTTTCTAATTCTATTTTTAAGGCTTTGTCTGACGTCCCGCCTTTTAATAAAATTTTTAGGTCTTTTTCAAACTTCTTTTTTAGTTGATGAAGTTTCAAATGTCCAACAACATAATGAATTATCCTTCTCTGATGGTGCTTTTTTTCTCATTCAGAATTTTTCTTCATCAGATATTGACACTAACAAATCTACTTTTTTATTCTTTAATAAAGTACATTTGTTCTTTGTTCAAAAGGTGTTGATTATTTTGGATATTGAAATATCTAGTTCTTTTGATTTTAAAGACTAGCTAACATTTAAATTCTGCTTATTTATCTTCTGTGTTTTCTTCAGAGGTTTGTTTCCAGTTCCTGATACTAGGGAATGGAATAGGCTGAGAATTTTCTTTTAGTCCTTCTTTAAGGTTTTTAAATTATATTCTTTGCCGGCAGTTAGTTTTCAGTTTTGAGGAGAGATTCCCCAAGTTATTGGGTCTATCTCTACTCCTGCTAAATATACTATTATTCTTATAGCAAATAGTATTTATTTATTTTTTCCTTCAGATGGTCGTATCTTATTTAAGGAAAATTATTTTCAGGTACTTTTCTTAGACCTGTAATTTATTTGGCTGATGTTGCAATTGCTGCATCTTTCTGGTTGGATACCTTAAGATCAAGTATCAGATTATGATTTGTTTAGCATTGTTAAAAGGACAAATTCTTCTACTTTTTTGAAGTTCAGACTAAGTGCTATTGCATTGTCTTGTTATCTTGCATTTGTTGATTATGTAAGTCCAGTGTGTTGTCTGATCCTTTAACTTGATTAACATGCTAATAATTTCATTTGTGTTGTCATTTTATTAAATATTTTCGCAAATAAGGTTTAATCTATGTCTTTAGCTATTTTAGCTAGAAGAACTTTGTGATTTCAATCTTGGAATGCTAATTTGATTTCTAAAATCCATATTTCTTTTTTTCCAAGATATTCAATTATTTGGTTCATAATTGGATTCAATTATTTAACTGTTACTCTGGGCTTCAAGATTGAGTTCTAAGACTAAAACTTTAAGCTTATATTAGTTTCCTGTTCTTACTAAGGAACGGAATCCTGAATTCTTCCCCAAGTAACATGTTTATAATTGGAAGTTTTTTTCTTCATTTTATTAAGCCTTTTTTAAAGTTCAAAGTCAGCTCCCTAAATTTTCATGTAGGTGCGATTCTTATTCCAGCTTGGCTGGTAAGGGGGCAGGTTAAGACTTTTTTGAAATTTATTTGGTTCTATTCAGTCCAAACTTCTTAGTCTTTGGGTACAGAATAGGTTTCAGAGTAAAACCGTCTGTGAGAAGTCTTTTTTCTCTATCATATTCCAGCTATTCCAGTTAAACTAACACTTTCCTGAAGTATGTTTCAGACCTATATGTTTTGGGTACTGGTGAAGTGCGGCTGGTCACCCGTTGGGGCTCAAGCGCTGTTCAGACCTGGAGTTTTCTGGGGTATTTATTCCAGTTTCATTTTAGGAACTGGGTTTTGGGGTTTTATTCAAGACTATTCATTGTTCCAAAGATAGAAAATCTTTTTGAACTGTCATATAAGTGTACCATCTTTTAGAATGGTGTTTATATGGTCTATTCTGCCTTTTTGGTCAGTGATGGCATTGTTTGTTTACATTAGATACAATAGATGCATATCTTCATTTTCTGTTTTCATTCAGATTATTTTTTATTTTCTGAGATTCTCTTTTTTTTGACAAGCATTACCAATTTGTTGCTTTTCCTTCTGGTCTAGCGACAGCTCTAAGAATCTATTCAAGGTTCTCAGTGTTCCTTATTTGGACGGTATCGTGGTACTGGCTCAGTCTTTTCATTCTGCAGAATCTCATACGATTCAACTTTGTTGTTTCTTCAAGACATGGTTAGAGGATCTTTTTATCAAAAGCTCCTTGATTCCTCACACAAGGGTCACCTTTTTTTAGGTTTCCAGATAGATTGTGTCATTGTTTTTGTCTTTAACAGACAAGTAACAAGTTTATTGGGTTCCGTTTGTCGGAACCTTCAGTCTCTATTATTTCCTTCAAGTTGCTATATATGCATGGAAGTTTTAGGTTTCATGGCTGCAGCATTGGATTCGATTCCCTTTGCTCATTTCATAGGAAACCTTTCCAGTTTTTTTATGCTGAATAATGGTGCAGGGATTCTAGGATATCACTTTTTATATCTTTGAATCCTAATGTTTAACTATCTTTGATTCGGTGGTTAAGATCACCATCATTTAGTTCTACAGGTCTCTTCGGTTCTTTCAACCTGGACCATGATCTCTACAGATGCGAGTCTTTTAGGTTGGGAGGCTGTCTGAGGATCTCTGTCAGCACAAGGGGTTTGGAAATCTCAGGAGGCGAGATTACCATTTGATATTTTGGAACTCCGTGCATTCTCAGAGTTCTTCAGTTTGGTTTCTTTTTTAAGAAGAGACGTTTTTTCAGACAGACAATGTCACAACTGTGGCGTATGTCAATCATCAGGGTGGGACTATCAGTCTTTAGGCTGTGACAGAAGTATCTCGGATATTTACTTGGGCTAAATCCAGCTCCTATCTAATTTCTGTGGTCTTTTTCCCAGGTATAGACAATTGGGAAGCGGATTATCTCTGTTAATCAAGCTTTACATCCGGGAGAATGGTCTCTTTACCCAGATATGTTTTTTCAATTTTTCAGATGTGAGGGCTTCCAGAAATAGATCTGATGGCATCTCATCTAAATAAGGAACTTCCCAGGGGCCTATTCAGGTCCTGGGATCCTCAGGCGGAAGTAGTGTATGCATTAACACTTCATTGGAATTATCAATCTGCCTATATTTTTTCATCTCTGGTTCTTCTTTTTAGAGTAATTTTCTAAATCATCAGAGAGCAATCTTTGGTGTGGCTGGTGGCTCCAGCATGGCCACACAGGTTTTGGTATATGGTTCTTGTTCGGATGTCCAGTTGCCAATCTTGGTTACTTCCATTAAGGCCAGACCTTATATCTTAACATTCGTTTTTTTCATCAGGAATTCAAATTATTAATTTGATGGTATGAAAATTTAACGCTTAGTACTTAATCATAGAAGTTTCTCTGACTCAGTGATTAATACTATGTTGCAGGCTCGTAAATCTGTGTCTAGTAGGATTTATTATCGAGTTTTGAAGATTTACATCTCATGATGCTCTTCTTATGAATTCTCTTGGCATTCTTTTAGAATTCCTAGGTTTTTATAGTTTCTTCATAAGATTTTGTCTGCATGTTCCTTGAAAGGACAAATCTCTGCTTTTTCTGTGCTGTTTCGCAGTAAGAATTGCTAAATCTTTCTGATATTCATTGTTTTGTTCAGGCTTTGGTTCGTATCAAACCTGTCATTAAGCCAATTTCTCTTCCTTGGAGTCTTATTTTGGTTCTGAAGGCTTTACAGGCTCTTCTGTTTGAGCATATGCTTTCTTTGGACATTAATTACTTTCATGGAAAGTATTTTTCTTTTTAGACATCTCTTCAGCTAGAACAGTTTTTTAATTATCTGTTCTTTCTTGGGAATCTCCTTTTTCTGATTTTTCATCAGGATAAGGTGGTTTTTGCTGTCCTCATTTCAATTTTTACCTAAAGTTGTGAATTCTAATTAGTGGAGGAATTATTGTCCCTTCCTTGTGTCCTATTCCTAAGAATTCTTTGGTAAGATTCTTACATTTTTGGATGTGGTAAGAGTTTTGAAATATTATGTTGAAGCTACTCAGATTTCAGACAGACTTCTAGTCTATTTGTTATCTTTTCTGGTTTTAGGAAAGGTCAGAAGGCTTCTGCCTTTTCTTTGGCATCTTGGTTAAAGCTTTTGATTCATCATGCTTATTTGGAGTCGGGTTAATCCCCGCCTCTGAGGATTACGGCTCATTTTACTAGGTCAGTTTCTACTTCCTGGACTTTAAGAATGAAGCTTCTGTTGATCAGATTTGCAAAGCAATGGCTTGGTCTTCTTTGCATACTTTTACTAAATTCTACCATTTTGATGTTTTCTGTTCTTCAGAAGCAGTTTTGGTAGAATAGTACTTCAGGCAGCTGTTTCAGTTTGATTCTTCTGCTTATATTTCAGTTTTTTTTTTCATTATATAAAAATTGAAACTTTTTGATTTGGGTAGTGGATTAATTTTTTCAGCGGAATTGGCTGTCTTTATTTTATCCCTCCCTCTCTAGTGACTCTTGCGTGGAAGTTCCACATCTTGGGTAACTGCTATCCCATACGTCACTAGCTCATGGACTCTTGCTAATTACATGAAAGAAAACACAATTTATGTAAGAACTTACCTGATAAATTCATTTCTTTCATATTAGCAAGAGTCCATGAGGCCCACCCTTTTTGTGGTGGTTATGATTTTTTTGTATAAAGCACAATTATTCCAATTCCTTATTTTTGATGCTTTCGCTCCTTTCTTATCACCCCACTTCTTGGCTATTCGTTAAACTGAATTGTGGGTGGGGTGAGGGGTGTATTTATAGGCATTTTAAGGTTTGGGAAACTTTGCCCCTCCTGGTAGGAATGTATATCCCATACGTCACTAGCTCATGGACTCTTGCTAATATGAAAGAAATGAATTTATCAGGTAAGTTCTTACATAAATTATGTTTTTTGTAGTTTTTTGAGTAAGTAAGAGACGAATTCTGGAAATGTTGAGTAGGTGTGCACGGCAGGATTTGGTAAGTGCTTTACTATGTGGGTTGAATTTGAGTTCTGAGTCAAGTGTGACCCTAAGACAGCGGACCTGAGGTGAGGTGTTGAGAATAGAGTCTCCGACTGTCAGGTGTCAGATGTCTTAAAGAGGACGGAATAAGAAGCAGCTCAGTTTTGGACATTGAGTTAGAGGTAGTGTGAAGACATCCAAGAGGAAATTGCAGAGAGGCAGTTGGAAATCTGGGAGATATCAGTAGAGGAAAATATAGATTTGGGTATCATCCGCATATATAAGTGGTACTGGAAGCCAAAGGAGGCTAAAAGTTTTTCAGGGAAGGATGTATAGAGACAGAAAAGCCAGGGACCCAAGACAGAGTCTTGCGGTACTGCATTAAGCTTGTGTGCACACCAATTAAGACTCAGTTGTTGGATTTACTTTGTAAATAATTATATACCACTTTTTAATGGAATACATTTTTTTATTTCCTTGAGATGACCGTGGATATCAAAGAAGAGCTGTGAAGAATTGTATCATTATGATATTATTATAATACGTGTGTGCACAGTTTAATCTTAGTGTAGTCTAACCTGACAATACTGTAAAGATAGTAAACAACTCATTCAGTATCATCCAGCTGCAGATTATCTAGCATATTGTTATCCATTTAAATATAAACATCTATGAGTTTTATATCTGCTGCATATACTATATGTTACAGCCAACAAAACATCAGAAACCAGGCACTTTTATTAATAAACTTATAAAAGCATATCCCAGAAACAACTTTTTTTAAAAGTGTTACAAATCTACTACCACTAACATCAGCACAGAATTAGAATTACATATGTACCTACCCTATATTAAAGGGGCATGGAAATATGTTTTCTTTCATGGTTCTGCAACTTTATGGCCTGAATAAAATTTAAAAAATACATCTGCTTATTATTCTCAGGCTAATTGCTGCTCTGAATATATCATATATAACATGTATTTAGTTTCAGGAGCTAATTACTATATATAAAATATATCCCAATGTGCAATAAAGAAAAACAAATTATACAAGTAAGTAATGTCAGAGCTGCATACAGATGAATAAAGATTGGTTTAACGCTAAAATTACATTACATTTTTTTACATGATAAGTTATGTATTTGGCATCATGCAACAGCACCTAACTGGTAAAGTATAAAATTAAGTGTTAGTATATAGTGCATCGTTTTACAGTTATCTGCTGAAGCCAGTTATAGACGTAAGCTTTGAGAAATCTGCAGTGTGCTGTTACAGCTCTGAGAATTAGAAAATTCAGCTAAAAAAAAAAAGGAAAAATAAGTAATGAAAGCATAAACAAACTTGTTATACTCCTGCATAATATTTTATAGTAAAATCTAAAGGTGTTTACAATCCCTTTAATAAAATAAGGCTTTTCTGTTAAATGCAATATTAGAAGGACCTGATTCCTGATCCTGAATATGACAATACATTTAGATTTAAAGTGGAGCATATCCGTAACTTATTGCATTAGGTTTTAATGAAAATTCTGAGGAAAAGCCTGCTGAAAACAACAAAATCTCTTTGTATACAAAGTAAACCGGGTGCGCTATACTACACACAATACTTAGTATTAAAGAAAATACCCTGTATCTAATTCAGAATAATAATCGGTCACCAGGGCAGCTCCTCTTTTTAAGGTGCGGGAAAACCAACATGTTGATTGAAGAAATAGCTTCTTCTTTTTTTTCAATCAACAGCTATGAAATTGTGACACATGTAAATTATATTACTTCTCTGATTCACTTTTAGTTTAGCTTGGGATTTTCTTTACTTCTGCTTTTTTTCTTTTCTATTTATATTATATTTTCATTCAGATACAATGCCACTTTTAGGTTTTATATATATATCTGTTTAGGGGTTTCACAGACACTTTAGATGATGTCATTTCAGTCACATGTGCAAAACTTTAATCAATAAGAACTTATTTTTACTGCGATCATATTGTTTTCAGTTTGATTTTCTGTGTTCTCTCTATTGTGGTGCACATAGGGTTGCCACCTTTTGCCCAGGAAATTCCTGGACACTTTTTAAGTGGGCGTGGAGGGTGTGTGTCTCAGGGCGTGGTTTGGGGGCGTGGCTTGGGGCATGGCTTCTCGCGGCATCAAATTTATTAGGAAATCAATTTTTATATTATATATATATATATATATATATATATATAATATATATTATATATATATAATAAATATATATATAAATATATATATATATATTATATATATAATATATATAAATATATATATATATAATATATATATATATATATATATTTATATATTATATATTTATATATTATATATTTATATTATATATATATATATAACATAATATATACCGTGTATATGTATATATATATATATATATATATATATATATATATATATATATACATATATATATATATATATACACACACTAAGTTGAAACCCCAATACCAAGTAAAATAGTACTGTATTATATAGCCAGATTAACAAACATAACTGTTATGCCGTTAGGTTTATTCACAAACTATCAAAATTATTGGAGCAGTGTTTGGCGCATTACCTTGCTTCTAGGCCTCATGTCATGAACCTGACTGACCAGACTCGGGGTAACTGGTGGAGGTGGGGCCGGGGGACGCGCGCGATCACAATGTCCTGCCTCTCTCTCTCTGCTGCCTGCAGGATGTGACGACTCCCCCGCTCTGACCCACTTCCCCCCTCCCACTGGTGTCAAACTAACCAAATTTGTACTCTCCAGCTCTCTCTGCAGACTGCGCGGTTAGTAACCCCAGGCTAAGCGCTCCTCTGGCCATCTAATATTTTGTAAAGTTTGTGCTCAATGCGCCAGGGGAGCGCTTAGCCCGGGGCATTTGAGGCTAGTCCCGGGACACGGGACATAGAGCCTCAGACCGGGACTGTCCCGGTGAAACCGGGGCAGGTGGCAACCCTAGGTGCACAGTATAATAATTATACATAACAGTCAGATAATAAACACATTTAAGATGTTTATGTAAACAATAATCATTACCATGGGAACCAATGCCCATGATGATGTATATAAAGAGCACACTTTTGACTCTATTGTCATGCCTGATAAAACGGCTCGCCTTTGAGCAGAGAAACACGTTGCTTGTTTTATACAGATCAGCTGTACCCAAAAGTTTTTTAAAGTTTTTAATACTTTTATCAAGTTGCAGTGTACTGTTTGTGGAAAGTGGCTGCTGGATTTCTCCTGATTGCCTGTGGCTGGATATTGGAGACTCTCAAGTGTTAGGAGGAATTACCATAGGGTTTGCTGCCGGGAATGTCAGCCAGATGGTGGATGCTACATCCAGCCTATCTATTTGCACTATTTTTCTATATAGTGCCATCTCACTTGTGAGTCTACCTATTTGGGATTTTTTTTTGTTTCACAATTCACACAGTCTACACCATGAGGCACCCTTTTGGTTTTACCCTGCTGAAAACAAACCTGTTAATCAGTTAAATATTGTTTTCAAAGCTCACCCAAACATTCCACAAGTATTTTGGGTCCCTGAATTAGTCTCTGACTATATTGTCAAGGAATGGAAAAAGCCAGGCGTGCCTTTTGCTCCTTCCACCAGATTTAAGAAAAAGTACCCCATTCCAGAACAGAAGTGTGGGGAAACAATTCCTAAGGTTGATGGAGCTATTTCTACCCTTGCCAAATTTACAACTATCCATATGAAGGATAGCACTTAATTCAGAGATCGAATGGACCTCAAATTAGAGTCTTTCTTTAGAAAGCTCTTTCTTTAAACCTGTCTTTTACTTAGCCCAGCAGTCTCTATCACCTGTGTGGCTGCAGGAACACTGGTGTGATTCCTTAACCAAAATGGTGACAACTCTTCTACTCAGGTTTTGCAAAATTGCATTAAGGCTCTTAAAATGGCTCAAACCTTTATGTATGAAGCTGTGATTGACATTATCAAGATCAATGTCCAGGGGAAGATTCTATTCAGTTTGGACTTGGACTCTATTATTAAGACGGTTACTGGTGAGAAAGGAGATTTTTTTTTTACACCTCTTACATCAGGATCACAAATCTCTTAATTTAAAGGGACATGAAACCCAATTTATTTTTCTTTCATGATTTTGAAAGAGCATGCAATTTTAAACAACTTTCTAATTTACTTATATTTTCTAATTTGCTGCATTCGTTAGATATCCTTTGCTGAAAAGCATATCTAGATAGACTTTGTAGCTGCTGATTGGTGGCTGCACATAGATGCCTCACATGATTGGCTCACCCATGTGCATTGCTATTTCTTTAACAAAGGATATCTAAAGAATGAAGCAAATTAGATAATAGAAGTAAATTGCAATGTTGTTTAAAATTGTGTTCTCTATCTGAATCATTAAATACATTTTTTGGGTTTAGTGTCCCTTTAATGGCGGGGAGATTGAACGCCTAGTTTTGAGACATAGAGTATTCTCAGATTTGGTTATTCAACTCTGATATAGGCTGGAAAACCTGTGACTCAAAAGATTTACCACAAAATTTGGAAAGCATGTTCTTTCGGATCCCTTAATTCTTCAGCTCTTACAGAATGGCCTTGACAAGGGTTTGTCAGCTAGTTCCCTGAAAGGTCACATTTATGCTGTACTTTTTCATAGTAAGTGTTAGCCAATCTTTCCTTAGAATTTTCAGGGTCTTGACACAAAAATGGAGCAACTTCCTGATGTTCAGACTTTTTTCCAGGCATTAGTTTGAACTAGGCCAGTTGTAAAACCTATTTCTCCACCCTGGAATTTGAACCTAGTTCTTTCATTATTACAAGGTCCTCACTTTGAACCAATGCACTCCATTAACATCAAGCTGTTGTCTTGGAAAGTACTTTTATTGTTATCAATCTCCTCTTCTGCAAGAAGAGTTTCTGAATTGTCAGCATTATCTTGTGATTCTCCATTTTTAATTTTCCACAAGGCTGTACTTCGTACCATATATGATTTTCTTCCTAAAGTAGTTTCTACCAATAATACCCATCAAGAAATTGTTGTTCCATCTTTGTGTCCAGACTCTGCTAACTCTAAGGAAAGATTGGTGGACGTGGTCAGAGATTTGAATTTCTATCTCCAAGCTACAAAAGAATTGAGAAAAACTTCTAGTTTGTCCATTACTTTAAGGTAGCATTGGCTTCTTGGCTTAAACAAGTGATTCACAAGGCTTACATGATGGCAGGTAAGTTGCCTCCTAAACGTATCACAGCTCACTCTACAAGAGCAGTGGCAACATCGTAGGCCTTTAAGAATGATGCATCTTTGGGGCAGAGTTGCAAAGCTGCCACATGGTATTCTCTGTATTCTTTTTCCAGATGTTATCATTTTGATGTTTTTGCTTCTTCGCAAGCAGCTTTTGGCAGGAAAGTCCTTCAGGCCGCAGTGTCGGCTAAATAGGAATGTTCAAATAAACATTTTCCCACCCTTTCTGTTATATAGACCATCTGCTTAGGTATTAATCCCATATGTTATGGAGGACTGTGGACATCATAATTTTATGAAAGAAAACAAAATCTTTCCTTACCTGATAAATTATTTTCTTTCGGAATGATGATGGTCCACAGGCACCACCCTCTTCATGTTGGGCAACAGTTCTAATGACACTTCCATAGACCCTACTTTATCTTTCCTATGTATTTGTTTACTATTCTCTACACAACTATACGTGAAACATTTATTGACCTCCTCCTGGCCACGGGAAATATATCCCATATGTTATGGAGGACTGTGGACCATCATCATTCTGAAAGAAAATAATTTATCTGGTAAGCATAAATTTTGTTTTTGCACATTAGTGTACGAACTCCCAGAATTTTTTTTCTTTCTATTTAACCCTATTTTTATGCTTGTTCTAAACATTTCTTAAGTAATATACAAAAAGATAGCTGCAATTTTTAGCAAAGTGGCTAAAATGTGTGCGTACTTTATTCCTGATTGTAGTCACACTTGAAAGTGTTTTGAAAGGTAATAAAACACACACTCTCATATAACACACACCCTCTCATAAAACACACACTCACACCACACACACCTCATACAACACACACCACACACATTCTCCTACAACACATACACACATCACACACACTCTCCTACTACACACACACAAGTTAACATGGTGTTTCACCCAGTAATGGGTCCCGACCCATGTTTTGAAGAACCCTGGTCTAGAGGATTATACTGCTATGGGATTGTACATACCACTTTCCTCCTGTGTCCTGTTGACAAGCATGGCTACTCTACATATAAGCAGCTTAGTTCCTTCCTTCTTAGTGTCCCTCACAGCAGAAGCATGCAGGCAGTGGAAGGGGAGGTACACCCAGTGCAACCACAACCTCCTGCAGTAGTAGCCCAGAAGGGGGAGTCTGAAACATCTGCTTGCTGTGGAGGATATATTACAAGATTGATATTAAAACTCAATGTTTGTATATAATTAAAGGGCTGGTGGTCATTGGAGGTAGTAACGGTCACTATCTAGCAGTGACATGGTCCTCTTTGCTTTAATTGTTTTTGTAGGCTGCAGGACCATTAATTTAAAAAAAATAGCACAATTTATTTATTTTTACCCTGACAGCGTGCCCCTTATCAGTGTGCCCACCACACAGCCTGGCCTTAATCAGTCTCCAAACACTTCTAAGGTCTCACATTGCCAAACACACTTGCACAATGGAATTAAAAAGGAAGAAAATGCAAATTACACTTAATTTATGTTTCCAATCTGTTTACATGCTACAGCTGGAAACATATGACATGTGTACACATTAGAATCTGGTCTACTTTGTTTTCTGGATCTCCATGGCTTGTCTGGCAGAATAAAATGATCATTTCAACATTGCCAAACACACCTGCACAATGGTAGTCTCTTAATTTGTGAGCAACAGATATAGAAGTAAGCACTACTAGGGGGCATGAAACGCGTCAGACAGCTTGTATGCTCCATGCATGTGTGTGCTTTTTAAAGTGATACAATAAAGTATTTTTGTTTTATCTAACCCTCTGATGTGCAGCCTATTCTTCTCTCTAAGCAGATGTAGAAGCCCCTTCACTGATCGTTGAAAAGCAGCAGTATGAGATTCACTTTGTGATTTTGTTAAGCATTATTGGTCTTATTTCTGAACCTAAGAAGAAGCAACCATTTTATGCAGTATTCTTAGGTTGCTGAGTGATATATAGAGATCGCCTTGATGTTATTACGTTTTTATCCCATGACAGAAAACTCCAGTGTACTATTTGTTGGTTGTAAGTTAAACAATATATATAGAGAGAGTGAAACCCTTTTTTGTCATGCTGAGTTTCTGGCAATCAACATTTACAATTTAGTTTTCTCACATGGGGCTGGATAATGTAAAGCACTATGCGCTTGTGAGATCCTCAAAAGGCAGTTTTTTTACCTTAAGAACAGTGTGTCTCACAAAGGGGTGTTTTCTGCTTTGAATTATGTAAAGTTGATATATTAATTACACTAGAGCTCACAAAAGTAGAAATTTTAAAAATCGTATAAAACAAATAAATGAAATATTTAAATAAAAATATGGAGTAAAACATATTGTTTTATTGAATTAAAAATTGTAATACAAATGTTCTGCAAAAATCATATTTTATAAAACAATTAAAATACATATTGAAATTCTGCAGGTCAAAAAAATATTTAAGGCACACAGTAAAAAAAAAATCACAATACAACTTCACTGCAAAAGCAAAAAACACTGTTAAATTCATATTTATAATGCAATGTCAAAGTGTATTGTTTTCCTTATAGTAAAATCAGTTTCCCCGCCTCTGCTAGTGGGCTGAACAGGGGCGTCCAATGGGCATAGCTGAATTTTTTCCTTCAGGTCTTGTGTGTTCTGCTACAGCTCTCTGTGTTTTTTCTTGCAAACTGAGATTGTGTCAAAGTATGCAAAGCACTTTTTACCCTAATAGAAAACACATGCATATGAATAGAGGTTGTAAGCAGAGTCATCTGATTTATATTGGCTGTAATATTTAATTTTTAAAGTTACACCCCCCTCCCTGCTCTACTCAGGGTAGTTTCACTTTCCAGTGAGCTCTATTACTTTCTATGGGAGACATCTTTCAACTCATTGGGACAGATCCTTTTTTTAGATAATTCACTGAGGGTAGCCCCTGCAAGTGTCAACACGGTTTTTCACGTCTGGCCCAGTGAAGTTTTGATCATCGGCCCTTGGAGATTGCTATCATGGACCAGGAAATTAAGTTACATCTAATACATTTTTACCAGTTATTTTTTCTTCTAAATTTTGTTTCCACATGTCAGCTAACATATTTACTAGTAGTCTCATTTAATTTTATGTGATAATGCATCTGTTTCTTTTTTTATAAAAGGAAGCCTTCTCATCCTCATTTGGCTAGTTTTATTAGCCACATGTCAAAAGGCTCAGAAGCACGAATGGATGGGACGTTGATTAGCCTTCCTCGTTTCCCCAGCCATTCTCTGTGTGAGATGGGAGAACTAACTCAAACAGGTATGTATGCTTCTCCATTTTACTTTATTGATGTACTAGAAAAAACAAGTTTTTTGATTCTCTGATCTAATAGCAGTGATACAATTTAATGCAATAGAAAGTGAGTACAATTCTGAGTTGAACACATTACAAAAAATACTGCTTTGTGCTAATTAAGCAAGAGTATGAATATAACAAACTAGATCCTTCCCCTTAAAGCCAGTGGCTTCTGAATTGCTGATGTATGTTATTGAATAAACTAATTTAGTATACATTTATTGGCTCACTGGTTATTAGCTGAAAATTCAGTGGCTCAATATATAACGCAAATTCTAAAAAGTAATCGCTTAATATGTGAATATAAATCGATCTATCTCTTTAGGAAGTGACTGATTCTCTCATATTCAGGACTGCTGTGTCAGTTTTGTGCTTGGGTTGCAAAAGGCAGAGCCTTTCTTGACACAGCCCCAAATTTTAAAGTACAACCTTCTATGTTTTAACTTTCATTTGGTTCTAAATTAAACACCCATAGAAGCACATACAGACGCAACATATGCACATGCACCAGACACCCATAGACATCTACATGCGCACAAACACACAGGCACCCATAGACATCCATATGCACCAGCACACACAGGCACTTATAGATGTCAACATGCAATACTTTTACTCTAGGATTTGACTTTGACACAGGTTCAGCAAAGCAGAAAACAGTGCACTATCACCCCCTGGGCTTTACCTATTTCTTTGTAATATAGATACCAGCTCAACAATCTTTTTATTTATTTTTTACAGAGTATTATGTGTAAAGAAAGCCACAAATAAAAAAACAAAGTACCTAACTAAAGCTAATACTTTCTAAATGGGAAGTTTAAACAATACAAGTATGAAGAAATATAAAATTTGGTTTATGAACAGAGGACCCAATGAAAGCAACTTTTTGGCCTCCCATAAATAGAATTTTTTAAAGAAAGAAGCAATAAGATAAATTCTCACAATATCTAGACCCTCCCAGCACAGACAATTTCAATTTTTATATATTGTTTTAGAAATTTACAGTACAGTCATTTCTTCCTTAAACATCAGCAGTGATTGATTATTTCCATACTTTTTATATACAAAGCAGTGCTGTTTTCATTATTTTAGCAAATGTAGTCCTGTTTAACCCTTTTATGTTAGGTGCATACAGAATTCTGACTCCTTTACTGAATTTGACTGAATTCCTTATACTACTTTATTTTCAAGTCAATGTACTTTAGAAATATCACCACATACTACATAACATGCTGTTAATTAGCCTCTTTCTGTTCCCCAAAAATCTAGACGTGCCGTTTAACCCTTTCTGCTTAGGCTCTTAAAATTAAAACCCATTCCTCAAAGCCACTGCTGGATATAAGTGTCGATGTTGTACTTATGTCCCATTTAATTAACTTCAGCCTTGTGTACCAGCCATATAATCACTATTTCTCTTACATGGTGTATCCAGTCCATGGATTCATCCTTACTTGTGGGATATTCTCATTCCCTACAGGAAGTGGCAAAGAGAGCACACAGCAGAGCTGTCCATATAGCTCCCCCTCAGGCTCCGCCCCTCCAGTCATTCTCTTTGCCGCTCTAACAAGTAGCATCTCCACGGGAGGGTAAAGTGAATGTGGTGTTAGATTTGTAGTTTTTATTTCTTCAATCAAAAGTTTGTTATTTCTTCTGTTAAGTGTGATCAGTCCACGGGTCATCATTACTTCTGGGATATTACTCCTCCCCAACAGGAAGTGCAAGAGGATTCACCCAGCAGAGCTGCATATAGCTCCTCCCCTCTACGTCACTCCCAGTCATTCTCTTGCACCCAACGACTAGATAGGATGTGTGAGAGGACTATGGTGATTATACTTAGTTTTATATCTTCAATCAAAAGTTTGTTATTTTAAAATAGCACCGGAGTGTGTTATTATCTCTCTGGCAGAGTTTGAAGAAGAATCTACCAGAGTTTTTGTTATGATTTTAGCCGGAGTAGTTAAGATCATATTGCTGTTTCTCGGCCATCTGAGGAGAGGTAAACTTCAGATCAGGGGACAGCGGGCAGATGAATCTGCATAGAGGTATGTAGCAGTTTTTATTTTCTGACAATGGAATTGATGAGAAAATCCTGCCATACCGATATAATGTCATGTATGTATACTTTACACTTCAGTATTCTGGGGAATGGTACTTCACTAGAATTACACTGTAAGAAATACATAAAGCTGTTTAATAACTAGAGATTATGTTTAACGTTTTTGCTGGAATGTAAAATCGTTTTCATTTGCTGAGGTACTGAGTGAATAAATGTTTGGGCACTATTTTTCCACTTGGCAGTTGCTTAATCTGTTTTCTGACAGTTTCTGTTCTCCCTCACTGCTGTGTGTGAGGGGGAGGGGCCGTTTTTTGGCGCTTTTACTATGCATCAAATATTTCAGTCAGCAACTCATTGTATTCCCTGCATGATCCGGTTCATCTCTACAGAGCTCAGGGGTCTTCAAAACTTATTTTGAGGGAGGTAATTTCTCTCAGCAGAGCTGTGAGAATTATAGTTTGACTGAGATAAAAAACGTTTATTCTGTAATTTGTTTCCTGCTTTCAGAATTTGTTATCTTTGCTAATGGGATTAAACCTTTGCTAAAGTTGTGTTGTTTACAAGGATTGAGGCTATAACTGTTTCAATTTATTAATTTTCAACTGTCATAGATCTTCTGTGCTTCTTAAAGGCACAGTACGTTTTAATATTATTCTAATTGAATTGTATTTCCAAGTTGCAAGTTTATTTGCTAGTGTGTTAAACATGTCTGATTCAGAGGATGATACCTGTGTCATTTGTTGCAATGCCAAAGTGGAGCCCAATAGAAATTTATGTACTAACTGTATTGATGCTACTTTAAATAAAAATCAATCTGTACAAATTGAACAAATTTCACCAAACAACGAGGGGAGAGTTATGCCGACTAACTCGCCTCACGTGTCAGTACCTACATCTCCCGCTCAGAGGGAGGTGCGTGATATTGTAGCGCCGAGTACATCTGGGCGGCCATTACAAATCACATTACAGGATATGGCTACTGTTATGACTGAGGTTTTGGCTAAATTACCAGAACTAAGAGGTAAGCGTGATCACTCTGGGGTGAGAACAGAGTGCGCTGATAATATTAGGGCCATGTCAGACACTGCGTCACAGGTGGCAGAACATGAGGACGGAGAACTTCATTCTGTGGGTGACGGTTCTGATCCAAACCGACTGGATTCAGATATTTCAAATTTTAAATTTAAACTGGAAAACCTCCGTGTATTACTAGGGGAGGTGTTAGCGGCTCTGAATGATTGTAACACAGTTGCAATACCAGAGAAAATGTGTAGGTTGGATAAATATTTTGCGGTACCGACGAGTACTGAGGTTTTTCCTATACCTAAGAGACTTACTGAAATTGTTACTAAGGAGTGGGATAGACCCGGTGTGCCGTTCTCACCCCCTCCGATATTTAGAAAAATGTTTCCAATAGACGCCACCACAAGGGACTTATGGCAAACGGTCCCTAAGGTGGAGGGAGCAGTTTCTACCTTAGCTAAGCGTACCACTATCCCGGTGGAGGATAGCTGTGCTTTTTCAGATCCAATGGATAAAAAGTTAGAGGGTTACCTTAAGAAAATGTTTGTTCAACAAGGTTTTATATTGCAACCCCTTGCATGCATTGCGCCGATCACGGCTGCAGCGGCATTCTGGATTGAGTCTCTGGAAGAGAACATTGGTTCAGCTACTCTGGACGACATTACGGACAGGCTTAGAGTCCTTAAACTAGCTAATTCATTCATTTCGGAGGCCGTAGTACATCTTACTAAACTTACGGCGAAGAATTCAGGATTCGCCATTCAGGCACGCAGGGCGCTGTGGCTAAAATCCTGGTCAGCTGATGTTACTTCTAAGTCTAAATTGCTTAATATACCTTTCAAAGGGCAGACCTTATTCGGGCCCGGGTTGAAAGAGATTATCGCTGACATTACAGGAGGTAAAGGCCATGCCCTGCCTCAGGACAAAGCCAAAGCCAAGACTAGACAGTCTAATTTTCGTTCCTTTCGTAATTTCAAAGCAGGAGCAGCATCAACTTCCTCTGCACCAAAACAGGAAGGAGCTGTTGCTCGCTACAGACAAGGCTGGAAACCTAACCAGTCCTGGAACAAGGGCAAGCAGACTAGGAAACCTGCTGCTGCCCCTAAAACAGCATGAATTGAGGGCCCCCGATCCGGGATCGGATCTAGTGGGGGGCAGACTTTCTCTCTTCGCCCAGGCTTGGGCAAGAGATGTTCAGGATCCCTGGGCGCTAGAGATAATATCTCAGGGATACCTTCTGGACTTCAAATACTCTCCTCCAAGAGAGAGATTTCATCTGTCAAGATTGTCAACAATCCAGACAAAGAAAGAGGCGTTTCTACGCTGCGTACAAGAGCTCTTGTTAATGGGAGTAATCCATCCAGTTCCACGATCAGAACAGGGACAGGGGTTTTACTCAAATCTGTTTGTGGTTCCCAAAAAAGAGGGAACTTTCAGACCAATCCTGGACTTAAAGATCCTAAACAAATTCCTAAGAGTTCCATCGTTCAAGATGGAGACTATCGGACAATTTTACCTATGATCCAAGAAGGTCAGTACATGACCACTGTAGATTTAAAAGATGCTTACCTTCACATACCGATTCACAAAGATCATTATCGGTACCTAAGGTTTGCCTTCCTAGACAGGCATTACCAGTTTGTGGCTCTTCCATTCGGATTGGCTACAGCTCCAAGAATCTTCACAAAGGTTCTGGGTGCTCTTCTGGCGGTATTAAGACCGCGGGGAATCTCGGTAGCTCCATACCTAGACGACATTCTGATACAAGCTTCAAGCTTTCAAACTGCCAAGTCTCATACAGAGTTAGTGCTGGCATTTCTAAGGTCACATGGATGGAAGGTGAACGAAAAGAAAAGTTCACTCGTTCCACTCACAAGAGTTCCCTTCCTGGGGACTCTTATAGATTCTGTAGAAATGAAGATTTACCTGACAGAGGACAGGCTAACAAGACTTCAAAGTGCTTGCCGCACCCTTCATTCCATTCAACACCCGTCAGTGGCTCAATGCATGGAGGTAATCGGCTTAATGGTAGCGGCAATGGACATAGTACCCTTTGCACGCTTACACCTCAGACCACTGCAACTGTGCATGCTAAGTCAGTGGAATGGGGATTACTCAGACTTATCCCCTTCTCTGAATCTGGATCAAGAGACCAGAAATTCTCTTCTATGGTGGCTTTCTCGGCCACATCTGTCCAGGGGGATGCCATTCAGCAGACCAGACTGGACAATTGTAACAACAGACGCCAGCCTTCTAGGTTGGGGTGCCGTCTGGAATTCTCTGAAGGCTCAGGGACAATGGAGTCAGGAGGAGAGTCTCCTGCCAATAAACATTCTGGAATTGAGAGCAGTTCTCAATGCCCTCCTGGCTTGGCCCCAGTTGACAACTCGGGGGTTCATCAGGTTTCAGTCGGACAACATCACGACTGTAGCTTACATCAACCATCAGGGAGGGACAAGAAGCTCTCTAGCTATGATGGAAGTATCAAAGATAATTCGCTGGGCAGAGTCTCACTCTTGCCACCTGTCAGCAATCCACATCCCGGGAGTGGAGAACTGGGAGGCGGATTTCTTAAGTCGTCAGACTTTTCATCCGGGGGAGTGGGAACTTCATCCGGAGGTCTTTGCCCAAATACTTTGACGTTGGGGCAAACCAGAGATAGATCTCATGGCGTCTCGACAGAACGCCAAGCTTCCTCGTTACGGGTCCAGATCCAGGGATCCAGGAGCAGTCCTGATAGATGCTCTGACAGCACCTTGGGACTTCAGGATGGCTTACGTGTTTCCACCCTTCCCGTTGCTTCCTCGATTGATTGCAAGAATCAAACAAGAGAGAGCATCAGTGATTCTAATAGCACCTGCGTGGCCACGCAGGACTTGGTATGCAGACCTGGTGGACATGTCATCCTGTCCACCTTGGTCTCTACCTCTGAAACAGGACCTTCTGATACAGGGTCCCTTCAGACATCAAAATCTAACTTCTCTGAAGCTGACTGCTTGGAAATTGAACGCTTGATTTTATCAAGACGTGGGTTTTCTGAGTCAGTTATTGATACCTTAATACAGGCTAGGAAACCTGTTACCAGAAAGATTTACCATAAGATATGGCGTAAATACCTATATTGGTGTGAATCCAAAGGTTACTCTTGGAGTAAGGTTAGGATTCCTAGGATATTGTCTTTTCTACAAGAAGGTTTAGAAAAGGGTTTATCTGCTAGTTCTTTAAAGGGACAGATCTCAGCTCTGTCCATTCTGTTACACAAACGTCTGTCAGAAGTTCCTGACGTCCAGGCTTTTTGTCAGGCTTTGGCCAGGATTAAGCCTGTGTTTAAAACTGTTGCTCCACCATGGAGTTTAAACCTTGTTCTTAATGTTTTACAGGGCGTTCCGTTTGAACCCCTTCATTCCATTGATATAAAGTTGTTATCTTGGAAAGTTCTATTTTTAATGGCTATTTCCTCGGCTCGAAGAGTCTCTGAATTATCAGCCTTACATTGTGATTCTCCTTATTTGATTTTTCATTCGGATAAGGTAGTCCTGCGTACTAAACCTGGGTTCTTACCTAAGGTAGTTACTAACAGGAATATCAATCAAGAGATTGTTGTTCCTTCTTTATGCCCAAATCCTTCTTCAAAGAAGGAACGTCTACTGCACAACCTGGATGTAGTCCGTGCTCTAAAATTTTACTTACAGGCAACTAAGGAATTTCGACAAACGTCTTCTCTGTTTGTCATTTACTCTGGGCAGAGGAGAGGTCAAAAAGCTTCTGCTACCTCTCTTTCTTTTTGGCTTCGTAGCATAATTCGTTTAGCTTATGAGACTGCTGGACAGCAGCCTCCTGAAAGAATTACAGCTCATTCTACTAGAGCTGTGGCTTCCACTTGGGCCTTCAAGAATGAGGCCTCTGTTGAACAGATTTGCAAGGCTGCAACTTGGTCTTCGCTTCATACTTTTTCCAAATTTTACAAATTTGACACTTTTGCTTCATCGGAGGCTATTTTTGGGAGAAAGGTTCTTCAGGCAGTGGTTCCTTCTGTATAAAGAGCCTGCCTATCCCTCCCGTCATCCGTGTACTTTTGCTTTGGTATTGGTATCCCAGAAGTAATGATGACCCGTGGACTGATCACACTTAACAGAAGAAAACATAATTTATGCTTACCTGATAAATTCCTTTCTTCTGTAGTGTGATCAGTCCACGGCCCGCCCTGTTTTTAAGGCAGGTAAATATTTTTTAATTTATACTCCAGTCACCACTTCACCCTTGGCTTTTCCTTTCTCGTTGGTCCTTGGTCGAATGACTGGGAGTGACGTAGAGGGGAGGAGCTATATGCAGCTCTGCTGGGTGAATCCTCTTGCACTTCCTGTTGGGGAGGAGTAATATCCCAGAAGTAATGATGACCCGTGGACTGATCACACTACAGAAGAAAGGAATTTATCAGGTAAGCATAAATTATGTTTTTAAAATAGTGCCGGTTTGTACTATTTACTCTGTGGCAGAAAGTGATGAAGATTTCTGCTGAGAGGAAAACGATTTTAGCATGTTGTAACTAAAATCCATTGCTGTTCCCACACAGGACTGTTGAGTACCAGAAAACTTCAGTTGGGGGGAACAGTTTGCAGGCTTAACTGCTTTAAGGTATGTTTCAGTCATTTTTTCTAGTCAAGACTTAGTAATGCTAGAAGACTGACAAGAATCCCCATGTGGGAAAGGTAAGCCATATTCTGAGACTTAGTATAGAAGGAAGGCTTATTTGAAAGGGCTCAAACACTGGTGGACACTGTTAAGGGGCAATCGATTATTTTTTTTACAAAAATCTGATATTTATACAAGTTTATATTACATTTGAAACACTTTTTTGGGGTTTATTCCGCATGGCATATATTTAGACACCTATTTTGGCTTGGGGAAGGCCCCACATCTCCAGAGTGAAGAGGGAGGGGGGCTGAAATTCGCGCCTCAGTTGCGCAGTTGATTTTACAGACAGCTTCATGCAGCTCCATGTGAAGAGTCCAGAGATTACTTGAGGACTTCAGAGAGGCTTATTTTCGATCAAAACTAATCCCCAAGGAAGGTAGGGCCACAGCAGAGGCTGTGGCATGGTGCTGTAGTTTGCTAACCGTTGCCAGCTTTAATTTGCTCCGGTTTGGGCAGTAAGGGGTTAATTGACTTGAAATTTACTGTGCAATCATTTCAAAGCATTAGGATCATATGGTGAAAATTTCATAAAGATTGGATGATTTTTGGAGATTTAGTAAAAAAGTGTGCGCTTTTTATTATTTAAAGGCACAGTACCGTTTTTTTCAAAAATTGTATTTTACTGTATTTGAGTGCTGTCTAAGTCTGTTTAACATGTCTGAGCCTACAGATAGACCTTGTTCTATGTGTTTAATAGCCATGGCGGTACCCCCTTTACATTTGTGTTTAAAGTGTGCTAAGGTATCAAAACATTTTAAAGACCATGCAGTGACACTTAAAAATGTAGCCCAAGATGATTCTTTAATGGAAGGTAACGAGGATAGTCCTCCTTCCTCTCCCCATGTGTCGACACCAGTTACGCCCGCGCAAGCGATGCCTAGTACCTCTAGCGCATTGGGCCCTATTACATTACAACAATTAGCAGCAGTCATGGATAATTCCCTTGCAGCATTTCTATCCAAACTGCCAGTTTTTCCTAAAAAGCGTGATAGCTCAGTTTTAAGAACAGAGGATGAGCAATCAGAAGTTTTGGATGATTTATCTGTTGTACCCTCACAACACTCTGAAGTGGCAGTGAGGGATGTACTGTCCGAGGGAGAAATTTTTGACACAGGAAAGGTTTCTCAGCGGACAGAATCAGATTCCTTAGCGTTTAAATTTAAGCTATAACACCTCCGCGTACTGCTTAAGGAGGTTTTAGCTACGCTGGATGATTGTGACCCCATGGTGGTCCCAGAAAAATTGTGTAAAATGGACAAGTTTCTAGAAGTCCCTGTATACACTGATGCGTTTCCGATCCCGAAGAGGGTGGCGGATATTGTGACTAGGGAGTGGGAGAGACCAGGTTTACCTTTTGTCCCCCCCCCCATCTTAAGAAAATGTTCCCCATAACTGACCCCAGGCGGGACGTGTGGCAGACGGTCCCTAAGGTAGAGGGAGCAGTTTCCACACTAGCCAAGCGCACAACCATACTAATAGAAGACATTTGTGCTTTCAAAGATCCTATGGATAAAAAATTAGAGGGTTTACTAAAGAAAATATTTGTTCAACAAGGTTTCCTTCTTCAACCGATTGCCTGCATTATTCCTGTAACTACTGCAGCGGCTTTTTGGTTTGAGGCGCTGGAGGAGTCGCTCCAGAGGGAGACTTCATATGACGAAGTCATGAATAGAATTCATGCTCTAAAGCTGGCTAATTCTTTTATCACAGATGCCGCTTTACAATTAGCTAAGTTAGCGGCGAAAAATTCTGGTTTTGCCATTATGGCGCGAAGAGCGCTTTGACTCAAATCGTGGTCGGCTGACGTGTCGTCCAAAACAAAACTACTAAATATTCCTTTCAAGGGAAAGACCCTATTCGGCTCAGAGTTGAAAGAAATTATTTCGGATATCACTGGGGGAAAGGGCCATGTCCTTCCACAAGATAGACCGTTTAAGGCCAAAAACAAGGCTAATTTTCGCTCCTTTCGCAACTTCAGGAGCGGACCTGCTTCAACCTCTGCAACCACAAAGCAAGAGGGTAACGCTTCCCAGCCCAAAGCAACCTGGAAGCCTTTGCAGGGCTGGAACAAGGGTAAACAGGCCAAGAAGCCTGCGGCTGCTACCAAGACAGCATGAAGGGGTAGCCCCCGATCCGGGACCGGATCTGGTAGGGGGCAGACTTTCTCTCTTTGCTCAGGCTTGGGCAAGAGATGTTCCAGATCCCTGGGCATTAAAAATTGTTGCTCAGGGGTATCTTCTAGAATTCAAGGACTCTCCTCCAAGGGGAAGGTTCCACATTTCTCGTTTGTCTTCAGACCAGACAAAGAAATAGGCGTTCTTACGCTGTGTAGAAGATCTTCTAAAGATGGGAGTGATACACCCAGTTCCAATTGCAGAACAAGGACTGGGCTTTTACTCAAACCTGTTTGTAGTTCCCAAAAAGGAAGGAACTTTCAGGCCAATCCTGGATCTAAAAATTCTAAACAAATTCCTCAGAGTTCCATCATTCAAAATGGAAACCATTCGGACAATCTTACAGATGATCCAGGAAGGTCAATATATGACTACCGTGGATCTAAAGGATGCGTACCTACATATTCCTATCCACAAAGATCATCATCAGTTCCTAACGTTCGCATTTCTGAACATGCATTACCAGTTTGTGGCCCTTCCTTTCGGGTTGGCCACCGCTCCCAGAATTTTCACAAAGGTGCTAGGGTCCCTTTTAGCGGTACTAAGACCACGGGGCATTGCAGTAGAACCTTACCTAGACGACATCTTAATACAGGCGTCGTCTTTTCACAGAGCCAAGGCTCATACGGACATTGTTCTGGCCTTTCTAAGGTCTCACGGGGGGAAGGTGAACGTAGAAAAAAGTTCTCTGTCCCCGCTCACAAGGGTTCCCTTCCTGGGAACACTAAAAGACTCGTTAGAAATGAAAATATTTCTGACAGAGGTCAGGAAGTCAAAGCTTTTAACTACTTACCTAGTTCTTCATTCCATTCCTCGGCCTTCTGTAGCTCAGTGCATGGAGGTAATCGGATTAATGGTTGCGGCAATGGACGTTGTCCCTTTTGCCCGAATTCATCTCAGACCACTGCAACTGTGTATGCTCAAACAGTGGAATGGGGATTATGCAGATTTGTCTCCTCAAATACAAATGGACCAGAAAACTAGAGACTCTCTTCTCTGGTTGTTGTCTCAGGATCACCTGTCTCAGGGAATGTGCTTCCGCAGACCGGAGTGGATCATTGTCACGACCGATGCCAGTCTGTTAGGCTGGGGTGCGGTCTGGGACTCCCTGAAAGCTCAGGGCCTATGGTCTCGGGAAGAATCTCTTCTCCCGATAAACATTTTGGAACTGAGAGCGATATTCAATACGCTCCAGGCATGGCCTCAACTAGCGGAGGCCAAATTAATCAGATTTCAGTCGGACAACATCACGACTGTAGCGTACATCAATCATCAGGGAGGAACAAAGAGTTCCCTAGCGATGAAGGAAGTAACCAAGATCATCAAATGGGCGGAGGATCACTCCTGCCACCTATCTGCAATTCACATCCCAGGAGTAGACAACTGGGAGGCGGATTTTCTGAGTCGTCAGACTTTTCACCCGGGGGAGTGGGAACTCCACCCGGAGGTTTTTGCTCAGCTGACCCAGCTATGGGGCACTCCAGAATTGGATCTGATGGCGTCCCGTCAGAACACCAAACTTCCCCTTTACGGATCCAGGTCCAGGGACCCCAAGGCGGCATTGATAGATGCTCTAGTAGCGCCTTGGTCCTTCAGTCTAGCTTATGTCTTTCCACAGTTTCCTCTTCTCCCTCGGCTAGTAGCCAGAATCAAACAGGAGAAGGCTTTGGTAATTCTGATAGCTCCTGCGTGGCCACGCAGGACTTGGTATGCAGACCTAGTGGACATGTCATCGGTTCCACCATGGAAGCTGCCATCGAGGCAGGATCTTCTAATACAGGGTCCATTCAAGCATCCAAATCTAGTTTCTCTGCAACTGACTGCTTGGAGATTGAACGCTTAATTCTAGCTAAGCGTGGGTTCTCTGAATCAGTTATAGATACACTGATCCAGGCCAGAAAGCCTGTCACCAGGAAAATTTACCATAAGATATGGCGGAAATATCTTTGTTGGTGTGAATCCAAGGGTTACTCATGGAGTAAGATTAGGATTCCAAGGATATTGTCTTTTCTCCAAGAAGGATTGGAGAAAGGATTGTCAGCTAGTTCCTTTAAGGGACAGATATCTACTCTGTCTATCCTGTTACACAAGCGTCTGGCAGCAGTACCAGACGTTCAGGCGTTTGCACAGGCTCTAGTTAGAATCAAGCCTGTCTATAAACCTGTGGCTCCTCCATGGAGTCTAAATTTAGTTATTTCAGTTCTTCAAGGGGTTCCTTTTGAACCTTTACATTCCATAGATATTAAGTTTTGTTTTTGGTAGCTATTTCTTCTGCTCGAAGAGTTGCAGAATTGTCTGCTTTGCAGTGTAATTCACCCTATCTGGTGTTCCATGCAGATAAGGTTGTTTTGCGTACCAAACCTGGTTTTCTTCCAAAAGTGGTTTCTAATAAGAATATTAACCAGGAAATCATTGTTCCTTCTCTGTGCCCTAATCCAGTTTCTAAGAAGGAACGACTGTTGCACAATCTTGATGTGGTTCGTGCTTTAAAATTCTATTTAAAAGCAACTAAAGATTTCAGACAAACATCATCCTTGTTTGTTGTCTATTCTGGTAAGAGGAGAGGTCAAAAAGTGACTACTACCTCTCTTTCCTTCTGGCTGAAAAGCATCATCCGATTGGCATATGAGACTGCTGGACAGCAGCCTCCTGAACGAATTACTGCTCATTCCACCAGAGCTGTGGCTTCCACATGGGCTTTCAAGAATGAGGCTTCTGTTGAACAGTTTTGTAAGGCAGCGACTTGGTCTTCACTGCATACTTTTGCCAAATTTTACAAATTCGATACTTTTGCTTCTTCGGAGGCTATTTTTGGGAGAAAGGTTTTGCAAGCAGTGGTGCCTTCCGTTTAGGTTACCTGACTTGTTCCCTCCCTTCATCCATGTCCTATAGCTTTGGTATTGGTATCCCACAAGTAAGGATGAATCCGTGGACTGGATACACCATGTAAGAGGAAACAGAATTTATGCTTACCTGATAAATTACTTTCTCTTACGGTGTATCCAGTCCACGGCGCACCCTGGCAATTAAGTCAGGTTCAAATTTATTTTTGTAAAACTACAGTCACCACTGCACCCTATGGTTTCTCCTTTTTCTCCTAAACGTCGGTCGAATGACTGGGGGGCGGAGCCTGAGGGGGAGCTATATGGACAGCTCTGCTGTGTGCTCTCTTTGCCACTTCCTGTAGGGAATGAGAATATCCCACAAGTAAGGATGAATCTGTGGACTGGATACACCGTAAGAGAAAGTAATTTATCAGGTAAGCATAAATTCTGTTTTATTGTGCCTGACTTTCCTGTAATTTTACTCTGAAAATGATAGTGTTTTCATCTCCCCACCCCAGAGAAGCTGAAGTGCTTTCTGTGGAGTGCAGAACACTCTCCTACATGCTGGACAGTGATTGTTTATATGCAGGAGCTTGTTTATATCGGTCTCTACTTGGCAAAGGAAGTAAAACAAACAACATTAAAGTGTACTTTTAAGATGTGCATATTTATTTATTTAATTTTTTTTAATAACAGTTTTACATTTTTGTTAAACATTTATTTTGCATTAAGACCTTTTCATGTGTACTTCCTGGCAGCAGCCATGTTACTGAGCTCACTGGGTTTCTGCTCCTGAGGATTTTGCTGATTTATACAAAAATAAGTAGAAGAGTTTGTATTAGTTTACATATATTGCTAGGATTATCCAGCTGAAGGCAGCCTGACCCAAGATATAGGGTCTTGGACTGTGTCATGGTTCCCCCAGACCTTACTGGACATTTTACTTTGGGACCTTTCTAAGAACCCCCAACCCTGACCCTATAAATCAACATATCCAGCACACGAAAATGTCAGCACTCAGGGATAGATGCACGTCACCAACAGGACCTCTGCTCACAGGTCCAATGCAATAACCAAAAAATAGACAGGAAGGAAGGAAACATCTAATATTTATTAGATAAGACAGAAAAATGGGCTATGTTTCGGGATGTTATCCCTTATTCATGCAATGCCAAACAAACAATCCACACACCTTTATACACCTAAACACCACTAGGTGGCGATAGAGAGAATTTAACCCTATCAATACATCAAATGTAAAAAGTGTACATACACAGATAGAAGCATAACATTTCAAATAGATACATCTCATTTTACAAAGAATGAATATATATATATAGAGAGACATTTTCAATCTATATAATTACCAAAGACATTATTTTTATCTCCAAAGAGAGAATACATAACTAGCAAATGACTAACTGATATACAAAACTATAAAAAAATAGATAGATCCCATTCCTTATTCATTCCCTTGGGACTAAGTGACCCCAATTCATATATCCAAAAGGATTCTTTCTTCTTAAGCAATTGCTCCCTATCTCCTCCCCTGCGTGGCAGCAAAATTTGATCAATTATCTGAAATTTTAGTTGACTAATTGAATGGCCAGCAGTTACAAAGTGGTAAGCAAGAGGTGCTTTTAAATTTTTAGTACGTATATTACTTTTATGTTCAATTATGCGATCTCTGGCGCTACGTGTCGATTCACCTATATAAACCATCCCACAAGGGCATTTAACCATATAAATTATAAAAGTACTAAGGCAGGTATAGTAACCCTTAATACTGTATTTCTTGCCCGTATGGGGATTATAGAATACAGAGCCTTTTGACATATTACTGCAGCATGAGCACCCTACACATGGGAAACAACCTTTATTACAAGAGGAAATAAATCTAGTTTTAGAAACACTTTTGGGTCCTATATCCGCTTTAACTAATTCCTCCTGTAAATTTCTACCTCTCTTAAAGGCTGGCATAGGATAATCTTTAAATTCTTTGATGTCAGGATTGCAGTTAGAAAGTATACTCCAGTGTTTTCTGATAATGCGCTGAATCTCATGACTTTGGGCATTATATTGTGAAACAAAAATTGTTCTAGGGGTTTGGGATTTCTTATCCACTTTAGATTTTAAAAGGGAATCTCTTGAGATAGATTTTACTGCATTTATGTTTTTAGCAATCATATCTTGTGGATAACCCCTATCTTTAAATCTTTGGCCCATTTCAGCCAATCTCTTGTCTACCAAATCCTCAGAGGAAACAATTCTACGTACACGAAGCATTTGGCTATGTGGTAGGGACTTAATGAGGGAAGGTGGGTGCACACTATCAAACCTGAGTAGGCTATTGCGATCAGTTGTTTTTCTATATAAATCTGTAATAAAAGAATTCCCAGCCTTAGTAATTCTAACATCTAAAAAATCCAAAGACTTCTCACTCCATGTGAGCTTAAATTTAATATGGTTAGTAGATGAATTCAATTCCCCTACAAAACTTTCTAGGGTTCCAACGTCGCCCAGCCATATACCGAAGATGTCATCGATATAGCGCCACCAAGTGGCGCCATATTGAATAAATAAATTGTTACAAAATATATATTTCTCTTCATAAACGTTCATATAAATATTGGCATAATTCGGGGCGACGTTGGAACCCATGGCAGTCCCCTGTAATTGTTAGTAATAATCATCTCTAAACAAAAAGTAATTACCATATAGGATGATAGAGAGCAATTGCATAAAAAAGTCTATCTGACTCATATTGTACTTCTTATCCGATGACAAAGTGTAATAAACTGAACCCATTCCACTGGTGTGAGTTATAGACGTATATAAACTCTCAACGTCTAAACTAAAAAGTATAAATTTATTTGTAGTTAAATCCAGGGCATTCAGTTTATTCAGAAAGTCACCAGTGTCTTTAACAAATTAACTGGACATTTCTACATATGGACGTAAGATTTTATCCAAGAAAATAGAGATATTAGTAAAAGCAGAGTTAGTGCTAGCTACAATTGGGCGGCCAGGTGGCTCACTAAGATTTGTATGCACCTTTGGTAAGGTGTAGATTACAGGAGTGCAGGGTTTCTCAATTTTCAAGAAAACAGCAACATCTTTGCCTATAATGCCATTTTTTAATGCAATGCAAATGCAGTTGTCAATTTCTTTTTGTATATTGAATATTGGATTGTAAGCCAATTTCTTGTAGATTGCTGTTTCTTTGAGTTGAGAATAAATCTCATTAATATAGTAATCTTTGTCTAATAACACAACTGCACCTCCCTTATCGGCCCTTTTTAAAATAATGTCAGTTTTTTCCTTAAGGGAGTGCAAAGCATGTGTATGTTCCTTAGATAGATTATTAGCCTTTTTAAGAAAATTCTTGTTTTTATATTTTTCAATTTTATTCTGTAAAAGGCCAATATCTCTCTGGACCAAAGCTGAAAAAGTTTCAACACTATGATTGACACTCCCAGGATTAAAGTGACTTTTTTTCTTTAAACCCAATTGTTGTAAATGGATAGTGGGACTCTCATTAACAATTTGTGGCTTAGATTCAAAAAACATTGTTTTTAATTTCAAGCTTCTGAAGAACTTAAACAAGTCCTTCTGAAGTTCAAAAAAATTACAGTTCTTAACAGGGCAAAAAGCAAAGCCCTTATTCAACAGCTCAAGTTCTTTATCTGAAAGTTCACATTTGGAGATATTTATCACATTGTTAATGACAGACTGTCCCATATCTACCATCCCTTGATTGCGCTCTGCTGAATCTCCTGCCAAGCCATCCGGTGCCTCGGTATTAACGGGTCTCAGTGACGTGATGCAGACCTCAGTTGTCGGTCCTGCTTTTTCTTTTTGGCGTTTGTTTCTGCCTTGGTGTTTGCGGCCTCCGCGTCTCTTTCGCTGTCGGACTCCCCCGGCGTGTCAGATGACTCACTTCCGCTCGCACTCTGGGACTTGCTACGCATAGAGCGTCGCTGCTGGCCGTAGGAGTTTTGCCGTCTGGATCCCTCTGGGTCATAGCGCCAGCGGTATACCCTCCCAGAGGAGTAATCTTGTTCATCTCTCGTGAATTTTACCCGCTTGCGCTCTTCAATGACTTTTCTGGACTCCGCAATCTGCTTATTAACATCAGCGATGAGCTTGTCAAATTCATCCACAGGTAACGATTTCTTCAAATCTTTTTCCATTTGTGTAATTTTCGTATTTTGTTCCTCTATCTCCTGATTGAGACATTCCACTGTCAGTACAATAAGGTCCATCGAACACTTGTTCAAGATTTGTTCAAATCGGTTGCAATATATTGGGTTATCCCTCATTAGAGTAGGGCGAGCACTCATTCTAAGGCCCCTGGGGATCCTCTTCACCCGATGATACTCCGCCAAAGTTGTTGCATGTAAGTCAAATGCTAGATGTTTTTTTGAAAGTCTCTCAAATTCTTTAAATGATAAGTCAGAGGGAGCTGTTTTCAAAAACTCCCTAGACCCTTTAGTGAGTGTAGTTATCCTGGCTGCTTCCAGGTCTGTGTATGAAAAAGTTTGACAAGCTTGTCTATCCTCCATTTCTTCAAATCCCAGGTGCACAGACTCAAGCAGATTCAATTTATCCAGCACACAAAAATGTCAGCACTCAGGGATAGATGCACGTCACCAACAGGACCTCTGTACACTTTTTACATTTGATGTATTGATAGGGTTAAATTCTCTCTATCACCACCTAGTGGTGTTTAGGTATATAAAGGTGTGTGGATTGTTTGTTTGGCATGGCATGAATAAGGGATAACATCCCGAAACGTAGCCCATTTTTCTGTCTTATCTAATAAATATTAGATGTTTGCTGTCACCTTCCTGTCTATTTTTTGGTTATTGCATTGGGCCTGTGAGCAGAGGTCCTGTTGGTGACGTGCATCTATCCCTGAGTGCTGACATTTTCGTGTGCTGGATAAATTGAATCTGCTTGAGTCTGTGCACCTGGGATTTGAAGAAATGGAGGATAGACAAGCTTGTCAAACTTTTTCATACACAGACCTGGAAGCAGCCAGGATAACTACACTCACTAAAGGGTCTAGGGAGTTTTTGAAAACAGCTCCCTCTGACTTATCATCTAAAGAATTTGAGAGACTTTCAAAAAAACATCTAGCATTTGACTTACATGCAACAACTTTGGCGGAGTATCATCGGGTGAAGAGGATCCCCAGGGGCCTTAGAATGAGTGCTCGCCCTACTCTAATGAGGGATAACCCAATATATTGCAACCGATTTGAACAAATCTTGAATAAGTGTTTGATGGACCTTATTGTACTGACAGTGGAATGTCTCAATCAGGAGATAGAGGAACAAAATACGAAAATTACACAAATGGAAAAAGATTTGAAGAAATCGTTACCTGTGGATGAATTTGACAAGCTCATCGCTGATGTTAATAAGCAGATTGCGGGGTCCAGAAAAGTAATTGAAGAGCGCAAGCGGGTAAAATTCACGAGAGATGAATAAGATTACTCCTCTGGGAGGGTATACCGCTGGCGCTATGACCCAGAGGGATCCAGACGGCAAAACTCCTACGGCCAGCAGCGACGCTCTATGCGCAGCAAGTCCCAGAGTGTGAGCGGAAGTGAGTCATCTGACACGCCGGGGGAGTCCGACAGCGAAAGAGACGCGGAGGCCGCAAACACCAAGGCAGAAACAAACGCCAAAAAGAAAAAGCAGGACCGACAACTGAGGTCTGCATCACGTCACTGAGACCCGTTAATACCGAGGCACCGGATGGCTTGGCAGGAGATTCAGCAGAGCGCAATCAAGGGATGGTAGATATGGGACAGTCTGTCATTAACAATGTGATAAATATCTCCAAATGTGAACTTTCAGATAAAGAACTTGAGCTGTTGAATAAGGGCTTTGCTTTTTGCCCTGTTAAGAACTGTAATTTTTTTGAACTTCAGAAGGACTTGTTTAAGTTCTTCAGAAGCTTGAAATTAAAAACAATGTTTTTTGAATCTAAGCCACAAATTGTTAATGAGAGTCCCACTATCCATTTACAACAATTGGGTTTAAAGAAAAAAAGTCACTTTAATCCTGGGAGTGTCAATCATAGTGTTGAAACTTTTTCAGCTTTGGTCCAGAGAGATATTGGCCTTTTACAGAATAAAATTGAAAAATATAAAAACAAGAATTTTCTTAAAAAGGCTAATAATCTATCTAAGGAACATACACATGCTTTGCACTCCCTTAAGGAAAAAACTGACATTATTTTAAAAAGGGCCGATAAGGGAGGTGCAGTTGTGTTATTAGACAAAGATTACTATATTAATGAGATTTATTCTCAACTCAAAGAAACAGCAGTCTACAAGAAATTGGCTTACAATCCAATATTCAATATACAAAAAGAAATTGACAACTGCATTTGCATTGCTTTAAAAAATGGCATTATAGGCAAAGATGTTGCTGTTTTCTTGAAAATTGAGAAACCCTGCACTCCTGTAATCTACACCTTACCAACGGTGCATAAAAATCTTAGTGAGCCACCTGGCCGCCCAATTGTAGCTAGCACTAACTCTGCTTTTACTAATATCTCCATTTTCTTGGATAAAATCTTACGTCCATATGTAGAAATGTCCAGTTAATTTGTTAAAGACACTGGTGACTTTCTGAATAAACTGAATGCCCTGGATTTAACTACAAATAAATTTATACTTTTTAGTTTAGACGTTGAGAGTTTATATACGTCTATAACTCACACCAGTGGAATGGGTTCAGTTTATTACACTTTGTCATCGGATAAGAAGTACAATATGAGTCAGACTTTTTTATGCAATTGCTCTCTATCATCCTATATGGTAATTACTTTTTGTTTAGAGATGATTATTACTTACAATTACAGGGGACTGCCATGGGTTCCAACGTCGCCCCGAATTATGCCAATATTTTTATGAACGTTTATGAAGAGAAATATATATTTTGTAACAATTTATTTATTCAATATGGCGCCACTTGGTGGCGCTATATCGATGACATCTTCGGTATATGGCTGGGCGACGTTGGAACCCTGGAAAGTTTTGTAGGGGAATTGAATTCATCTACTAACTCACATGGAGTGAGGAGTCTTTGGGTTTTTTAGATGTTAGAATTACTAAGGCTGGGAATTCTTTTATTACAGATTTATATAGAAAAACAACTGATCGCAATAGCCTACTCAGGTTTGATAGTGCGCACCCACCTTCCCTCATTAAGTCCCTACCACATAGCCTAATGCTTCTTGTACGTAGTATTGTTTCCTCTGAGGATTTGGTAGACAAGAGATTGGCTGAAATGGGCCAAAGATTTAAAGATAGGGGTTATCCACAAGATATGATTGCTAAAAACATAAATGCAGTAAAATCTATCTCAAGAGATTCCCTTTTAAAATCTAAAGTGGATAAGAAATCCCAAACCCCTAGAACAATTTTTGTTTCAGAATATAATGCCCAAAGTCATGAGATTCAGCGCATTATCAGAAAACACTGGAGTATACTTTCTAACTGCAATCCTGACATCAAAGAATTTAAAGATTATCCTATGCCAGCCTTTAAGAGAGGTAGAAATTTACAGGAGGAATTAGTTAAAGCGGATATAGGCCCCAAAAGTGTTTCTAAAACTAGATTTATTTCCTCTTGTAATAAAGGTTGTTTCCCATGTTTAGGGTGCTCATGCTGCAGTAATATGTCAAAAGGCTCTGTATTCTATAATCCCCATACGGGCAAGAAATACAGTATTAAGGGTTACTATACCTGCCTTAGTACTTTTATAATTTATATAATTAAATGCCCTTGTGGGATGGTTTATATAGGTGAATCGACCCGTAGCGCCAGAGATCGCATAATTGAACATAAAAGTAATATATGTACTAAAAATTTAAAAGCACCTCTTGCTTACCACTTTGTAACTGCTGGCCATTCAATTAGTCAACTAAAATTTCAGATAATTGATCAAATTTTGCTGCCACGCAGGGGAGGAGATAGGGAGCAATTGCTTAAGAAGAAAGAATCCTTTTGGATATATGAATTGGGGTCACTTAGTCCCAAGGGAATGAATAAGGAATGGGATCTATCTATTTTTCTATAGTTTTATATATCAGTTAGTCATTTGCTAGTTATGTATTCTCTCTTTGGAGATAAAAATAATGTCTTTGGTAATTATATAGATTGAAAATGTCTCTCTCTATATATATTAATTCTTTGTAAAATGAGATGTATCTATTTGAAATGTTATGCTTCTATCTGTGTATGTACACTTTTTACATTTGATGTATTGATAGGGTTAAATTCTCTCTATCGCCACCTAGTGGTGTTTAGGTATATAAAGGTGTGTGGATTGTTTGTTTGGCATGGCATGAATAAGGGATAACATCCCGAAACGTAGCCCATTTTTCTGTCTTATCTAATAAATATTAGATGTTTGCTGTCACCTTCCTGTCTATTTTTTGCCTATAAATCAACACTCAGGTAAAGGACAGTCATATAGCGAGAAAACTAGTTTCTCAGCAACCATGGATTATTCCGTCTCTACTTAGTTATTCAGCAGCTTCTAAAGTTTCACAGAGATAACTGTGTAACACTCGCTAGCTCAAATGCAATTGAGATGCATCTTTCTAGGGCACCAACTGCAGATGGAGCCTTAAATGGACAGTATACATCAATTTTCATTTAACTGCATGTAATAGACACCACTATAAAGAATAATAAGCACAGATACTGATCTAAAAATCCAGTAGAAAACCGTTTAAAAACGTGCTTAGAAGCTCCCAGTTTAGCACTTTTGAAAAGGTTAGCTGGAACACCCACTGCAAGTGTTTCTATAGCAAAAAAATCAGACACTCCCCCTCCCCCTTCCTCTGCATATGAAAAGACTCTTTACTCAAACAGGAGCAAGGTAGAGTAGGCATACATCAGTATTCTTCTAAAACTTTGGGGCTTGGTTAGATGTCTGAAAATCAGCGCAATGTAATTTTAAAATAAGCAAAACTATACTTTTAAAGAAAAAAAAGCTGTATAGGCTATATAAATGGATCATCTACAAAACATATATGCAAAGAAAAATCTAGTGTATAATGTCCCTTTAACTACAATTCCGGGTGGACTCCTCATGTTGTTGAGCATAAGATGATAACTTTTTGGTTTGTTAATTGATTAATGTTTTATTTTGTGTTAACTTCTGCTGACCTTATTGCTCTAGTATATGTCATCTATATGAAGCGGTCCTAACCATATTCACTTATCTGAGTCTATATTACCTGTTTCTAAACCTACTGTCTGTTTTTTCTATTGTTGTCCTGCAAATATTTTACTTTACTGTTGACTGGTTTAAAACTTTAGGCAATGTGATTATGGCTATGATATCAGTTAAGATTTGATTCTAACAGGTGAATTTGTCTACTGATATAGATGAGCCAATAGGACCTTATATTGGGTTGCTATAGATACTAAAAGCTCTAAAGCAGGGGTCCCTTTTTACTTTTCTTTTTTTTTCTCACCTCAGAGCTAAACTCAGCTCACATAGATATGGACGCTGTATTTTTACAAAAAGTACTAACTAGTTATTCATAAAAATTGAGTGACTGTTTTTAACAAAACAATGATCCACTGCTGGGCTAATAATTAAAAAAAAAATGTATTTAGTTTTTTGGGATGTTGGGGTGGAGAGCGATGGGGAGCCCAAGAAAATGTTTGCCGAGAAACACACTTTTTGCACATATTTATTAAAATCCTCCTCACCCACTGTACTTTTCAGTTTTTCCTCTTGTGCTGTAATTAATGCAGTAAGTGTACCAAGTTCACAAGCGTGATAGTTGCGCTCTACTCAGTAATGCCAGCGCACATTTATTACAAGTCAGGCATTAATGCGAATACGACCTCGCGTTCGCATTGCCTGGAAGCCTTGCTCTCACTAGAGCTTGCTTCCATAGGCTCCAATGGGAGGTGCAGCGCAGTAGGCATTGCGAAGCATTGGGTAGCAAAATTAAAATGTATATAAATATATACATATATATTTGTGTTTATGTGTTTATACAAATATTAACACATAAATATTTATGTGTAAGGATATACATATATATTTTGAGTAAAAACAGTCCCCATTCAACTCTATGTAAAGGCACTTTCAGTTACTTTTTTTTTTTTTACAAACACTCCACATCACCTCACTTTAACCCCCTTATAGCTGCTTTGTGCAGTTTTTTATGAAAAAAATGAAAATGCTCATATTTTTTTTTAATTTATGTTAAAGAACTGTCCCCTTTATTTAAATTTTTTTCATTAACCCGAGGTCTGACCTCTGGTTAATTGCGCTAAGCGCAAAGTAAAATCCGGAACTCACGGGAGAATTAACCAGCCACTTGTAACGGTTGTTAATTAATGTGCGCCCGTAAACGGGTAAATTTGCCCCTTTACAGGTGTACATTAAAATAGTGCTTCACTTGTAATCTAGACCTGTATGTTGAGGATCATAATATCCATTGTGCTTTCGTTTAGGATCTGCTGGTACTTTGTGCAAAATTCAGAGTTATCAGAAAAAAGGTCAGCTGTAAAGACGAACGCATTCCCCTAGGAGTGTATTTGTAGGTTAATTTGCCTTTTCATCAATTTTTCAAACTCACTCCTCTTATCTGGTGCTGTTATGAAGTCCCTTGAACCAATTGTTAAAGTTATAATCTGGGCTGCTGCTTCTTTATCGGTATATCAGAATTACCCTATTTCACTTGTCATTTTTGTGTAATAAATGTCTTCACTTACACTGTCCACTGCATTATTTATTTTGCCTTGTAGGGTGCTAAGGTCCCAAAGGGAGACTCAGTTGTAAAACACAGTCCAGACCTGCACACCAAAACATTCAAATCAAGGTAACAGTTATAGGGTGTCACCTTTCTGGGTTTTCCCAAAAAAGAAATCCAGTAGCACAGAAAGAGGTTGCACTCCATTATAATGACAGAAACATGTTGGGGCTCCTGCCCCTTTATCAAGCTAACAAAACATTAAAACAAGCAAACTTGTAACCCAATCCCATAAAACAGAGACCAAACATGAGAAAACAAGGGTGTGTGGTTATAGATTTCTAACACTGTTAACCCTTTCTTTCCCTTTTGTACCAATGGGTACCCTGGCTACAAACAAACTGTAATGCTCGTGGGATATTTCCCTATCAGACCAACCTTGGCCAGTAATCTTCTTATCAAGTGGAAGGATAAGGAAATAACCCAGAACAAAGTGAGTTTAAGAAATGAGGTAAGCAGTACTCACGGTAGGCAGGGTAATCCTTCACGGCAATAAGATTAAGGCAGAGAATGGTCAGAGACAGAGTTCAGCAACAGAGAGGCAATCCAGCAGTATAGCAGTTCAGTGGCAAACCATTAGAATGGTCAGGAACATGCAGAGGTCAGCAACAAAGGTAATCCAGCAATTTAGCAGTTCAGGGGTAAACCAATAGAATGGTTAGGAACAGGCAGAGGTCAGCAACAAAAGGTAATCCAGCAGTTTAGCAGTTCAGGAATAAACCAGGCAGAGTAGTCAGACAGGCAGAGTTCAGCAATGATAAGGCAATCCAGCAATTAATGTGTTAAACAGGCAGAGTAGTCAGACAGGCAGAGTTCAGCAATGATAAGGCAATCCAGCAATTCAAGGGTTAAACAGGCAGAGTAGTCAGACAGGCAGAGTTCAGCAATGATAAGGCAATCCAGCAATTCAAGGGTTAAAGAGGCAGAGTAGTCAGACAGGCAGAGTTCAGCAATACGGCAATCCAGCAATTCAAGGGTTAAACAGGCAGAGTAGTCAGACAGGCAGAGTTCAGCAATGATAAGGCAATCCAGCAATTCAAGGGTTAAAGAGGCAGAGTAGTCAGACAGGCAGAGTTCAGCAATACGGCAATCCAGCAATTCAAGGGTTAAACAGGCAGAGTAGTCAGACAGGCAGAGTTCAGCAATGATAAGGCAATCCAGCAATTCAAGGGTTAAACAGGCAGAGTAGTCAGACAGGCAGAGTTCAGCAATGATAAGGCAATCCAGCAATTCAAGGGTTAAACAGGCAGAGTAGTCAGACAGGCAGAGTTCAGCAATGATAAGGCAATCCAGCAATTCAAGGGTTAAACAGGCAGAGTAGTCAGACAGGCAGAGTTCAGTAATGATAAGGCAATCCAGCAGTTCAAGTAAGAAAGCACCTAGGAGCACACAAAGTAAAACCTATACTTGGGCAATGAATGAAGGAAACAGAGTTTATTACATAGGGGTGGATTTGCACCAGGGAGGGCACCCAGCTGCAATCAGGACCGGCATTAGAGTAACTTGACGTGGGGCAATGACGTCATTGCCGCTCGCCAGAAGCAACCGCTGCATCCAAGGCAACGGCCGGAACCGGAGCGGCATGACACAAACCCTGGAAAGAAGTCATTTCAAATAAAGGGAGAAGTAGAAAACCTATTGCACCATTTTATCAATCCTAAAGCTATAAAAAGAGGACCTGTTAATTCAAATAAAGGGAATCAAGTTAAAGACCCTATTTAGGCCTTTTGGATACATATTATCTAGCCTCCTTATAGCATGTCTTTTATCCTGTCCCCACCCCTAGACTAGATACTATGTATCCAAAAGGCCTAAATAGGGACTTCATACGATTTAATGTATGTGTGTTTATGGGTGACTGTATCTGCATGTTATATATGTGTAATGTGTGTTCATATTCATATGTATGTATGTATATTTATGGGTAACACCCCAAAATTTTAAGTCTAGAAACAGCCTTGGGCCTTGCTTTAAATTTAATTTTTTACCCATTTGCAGAATGTAACCCTGTACCGGCTTGTGTATAGAGGGGAGGGTGAAGGTGGGAGGAGCAGCGAGGTGGCTCAGGCTGTAAGAACTGCATTGGCCTGTTGTCCTCTTTGCTGCCCAGCATAGATGTATTGAAAAAAGGCTTGTTGGAGTTACAATGCATGTATATATAGCAAAACATTCCCTCAAGCTCACATTCCCATTCCATGTAAGCTTTGCGCTCAATAGAGCGTGCTTCCATAGTCTCCAATGGGAGCCTCGTTATCATGCTGTCAGACACGGCATGAGAACCTAGCACAGCAAAGAGTGTAATTCACACAATGATGGGCAGCAGATTTTTTATTTATATATGTATATGCTTATATATTCAAACATCAAAGTAGTAGGTCTGTGTTGCTACAACAAAGGCATATAATTTTAAGTCCACACATATATGAACACTTTCTTTACGTGCTTACACTACCGTTCACTCTAAGCATAATGGTAGTACTGGTGAAAGTTCATCCACCCTGTAAATTTGTCTGTGGGTCAGGTAGTGCAATTCAGATTAAGGCTATACAACAAATACGATATGTGTATAAGTGCTGGGGACCGAGCCCCATGCAGCGTGTAGCCGCTTGCAACTCACGATTACTGTCGTGGCCTTCGTTCTGATATAGCAGTCCTCCTGCCTCTTTCCTTCGGTCTCCCAACGTGCAGCTCCAGGGCTGTCTGAGACGTCTGTAGTGTCGGGAGTCCTCCGTGTCCTCGTGGTAGAGTGACGTCAGATCCTTGCGCCGGATGTCCGATACTGGCGCCGAAGTAGTTCCGTAGTGTAAGCACTGTTGCCTGTATCCCTTAGGAAGAAAGTTGCCGAGCTTGGTGACCCCGGATCCTGGCCATAGATACACAAGAATTGAAGAAAGAATTCGATCCGTGGGTCAAATGTGTAAGTAAAAACAGCTTTATTGGTAATCCATTAAAAAGTCCCTGGAGGGGTCCTGCAGCAGAAAAACATCGAGCACTGTGTACTCAAGCTGACATGTTTCGGCTGTGTGCCGTAATCATAGCTTGATTGAGTGCATCAGTGCTAACAATTTAAAAGACAATGTTAGTTCCAATTGGCTAAAACCTAATTACACATTTGCAATGCTAGAACTCGAGTGCTGTGTTAACTAATACCCTACCTGATTATTTGTTTGTGCTGATGGGCAACTGTTATCCTTTGTTGAAAAATTACATACTTATGTTTGCATGTTAGTGTAGACTCGGGAGATTATTAGAAGGTGTTATATAAAGATTTGGAATCTAATAAGCTATTAGACCCTTGTTAAAATATATGAAATGAATTAAACATCTCAATTTTGCGATGTTTCTAAGCATTCTGTTTGGCACATTATTTCCATTTATGTGAAGGTTATGTACCTATGTTATAACTTTAACTGATTGTAGAAAGTACCTATATTAAATTAAATCATGAAGTTTTAGTCTTCCTGCTTAGAGGACCTCTAATAAGTTTCACTGGACTGGTGACTTATTATACATTAAACTTACTGATTAATGTCTTTATGCAAATGCATAGTAGAGACCCTTCATATCCTTATCTAATGATTTATTCTGTTACTGCTGAGGTACATGAAAGTGTATGTGTAACGCAGATCTATCTGAACTTTTAATCTAACAATCAAAGACTTCCCAAGAATTTGATGTAAAATTTTAGGGAATTTAAAAGTCTAAGTTACTTAGTATTTGCTTTATGGTGAAGTGTGAATAAGAGTGAAACCCTACAGTACTGTTTATTAATTTGTTACTATTGCCAATAGTTTATTAGATCATATTCGGAGTTCAACCCCCTTGGCACTCTTGTTTGGAGTTTAAAGATCCAATACATCTCTTTTTTTCCCAAAATTAGATTTCTGTCCCCACCTCTTAAAGGGGTTTTAGCGGACAAGGGGGGATCGGTGGTAGTTCAGGACAGAAGTGCTTACATTAGTGAGGCAGAGCGACAACTCAATGATACCAACAACTATGCAAGGCTTACAGGGGATCCCACTGTTCCCTTTCAAAAGGAACTGAGATCACTTTTGGACGATGGTCTGGAGGATAGGCACCTGAACTTAAACACACATGATTTTCTTTTTGTAAAGAATCCGGTTGTGCCCATCTTCCACCATCTTCCAAAGGTGCACAAGAGCTTGACGGATGTTCAGGGACGGCCTATTGTGAGCGGCATAGGGTCACTCCTTGAACATCTGTCACAATGGCTTGATGCAATCCTCTATCCATTTGTGGTCCGCTTACAGAGCCACATAAGAGATACGAAAGATTTATTGAATCTCATGGAAGACTTCAATTGGGAAAGCCAATTCAAGTGGCTGACAATTGATGTCACGGCTCTGTACTCTTCTATTCCACATGGAGAAGGTGTAAAAGCCATAACCTTCTTTCTAGAGGAATTTTCCCATTTTGACGAAACATTTATCAGGTATATTCTGAGAGTCACCTTATTTCTTCTCAATCATAATTATTTCAGGTTCAATGAGGACTTTTTTCTCCAGAGGTGTGGGACAGCAATGGGGGCCAAATTTGCGCCCTCATACGCTAATCTTTTTATGGGTTGGTGGGAGCTGTCCCACATCTATGGAGAAGAAAATAATCATAAGCAATGTATCGCCTTTTATAGGCGATACATAGATGATCTCTTGCTTGTCTGGCAGGGTACAGATGAAGAAATGTCTGACTTCATGTTCAAATTGAATAATAATAGCACAGGTCTCAGATTTACTCATGAGACAAACATTAGTCAGATAAATTTTCTAGACCTTACATTAACAGCTGCTGAAAATGGCAGAGTTAGAACAAGTACCTATCGGAAACCAATTACAAAAAACACTTTGCTTCATGCAAAGAGTTGCCATCCAAAGCAAGTTCCGCTGGCAGTGGCCAAAGGTGAACTCATCAGAATAAAAAGAAACTGTACGGATGAGAGCACTTATCAGGCACAAAGCAGAGATCTGGAGAAGAGACTCCTGCAAAGGGGCTATCCCAAATATACTGTCAAGCAAGCAAAGTCACAGGTAGACAGACTGGATAGGAAGGCACTTTTGCAAGGATCGCTAAGATCCCCTAATCCATCCACTCAGGAAGAAAAAGTTACATTTGTAACAGATTACAGCACAGAGTATAAGAACATCTGTGGTATAATTAACAAACACTTCCATCTACTTAAAGCTGATGATAGACTTGTAGACAGTGTGGACAGGGGTCTTAGATGCTCTTATCGAAAAAGCAAAACTATAGGAAATTATGTGGCACCATCTGAATTGCCCAGGATAACAGGCACAGACGAAAGTTCTTGGCTAAGGCACAGGGGGATGTACAGATGTGGTAGGGCCAGATGCAAACCGTGTGAGAAAGCAATTATCTCGAATGAATTTCGTTCAGAAGTCACAGGTGAAGTGTTCAAAATAACCTCCTGCCTAAACTGTACATCCTCCTATGTCATATATGTTTTATCCTGTGTAGAATGCAAGTTGCAATATGTAGGACTCACCTCAACTGAGGTGAATGTCCGAATACGCAATCACCTGTCTACCATCAAATTGGGAGAGGCAACCACCCCATTGGTCAGACATTTCAAAGATACACATAATAAAAACAGTGCCACTCTGAGATGGCAAGCCATTGAAAGAATCAAAACCCCTTTAAGAGGTGGGGACAGAAATCTAATTTTGGGAAAAAAAGAGATGTATTGGATCTTTAAACTCCAAACAAGAGTGCCAAGGGGGTTGAACTCCGAATATGATCTAATAAACTATTGGCAATAGTAACAAATTAATAAACAGTACTGTAGGGTTTCACTCTTATTCACACTTCACCATAAAGCAAATACTAAGTAACTTAGACTTTTAAATCCCCTAAAATTTTACATCAAATTCTTGGGAAGTCTTTGATTGTTAGATTAAAAGTTCAGATAGATCTGCGTTACACATACACTTTCATGTACCTCAGCAGTAACAGAATAAATCATTAGATAAGGATATGAAGGGTCTCTACTATGCATTTGCATAAAGACATTAATCAGTAAGTTTAATGTATAATAAGTCACCAGTCCAGTGAAACTTATTAGAGGTCCTCTAAGCAGGAAGACTAAAACTTCATGATTTAATTTAATATAGGTACTTTCTACAATCAGTTAAAGTTATAACATAGGTACATAACCTTCACATAAATGGAAATAATGTGCCAAACAGAATGCTTAGAAACATCGCAAAATTGAGATGTTTAATTCATTTCATATATTTTAACAAGGGTCTAATAGCTTATTAGATTCCAAATCTTTATATAACACCTTCTAATAATCTCCCGAGTCTACACTAACATGCAAACATAAGTATGTAATTTTTCAACAAAGGATAACAGTTGCCCATCAGCACAAACAAATAATCAGGTAGGGTATTAGTTAACACAGCACTCGAGTTCTAGCATTGCAAATGTGTAATTAGGTTTTAGCCAATTGGAACTAACATTGTCTTTTAAATTGTTAGCACTGATGCACTCAATCAAGCTATGATTACGGCACACAGCCGAAACATGTCAGCTTGAGTACACAGTGCTCGATGTTTTTCTGCTGCAGGACCCCTCCAGGGACTTTTTAATGGATTACCAATAAAGCTGTTTTTACTTACACATTTGACCCACGGATCGAATTCTTTCTTCAATTCTTGTATATGCTTATATACATATATATTTTGTGTTGTATGTGTATATACACATATTAACACATAAATATACAGTATATGTATATAAGCATATACATATATATTTATAGAGAACACAGCGTCCCTCTAATCCGCAATGTAAAGGCAATTTTCAGTCCTGGGTTTTTTCTAACACCCACCAACTTTAACCCCTAAAAACTGCTTTTTGCCGTTATTTTTTATTAGAAAAAAAAAATGCTTCATTTTTTTAAAATAATAAAGTACACTATACTTTATTTTAGTGCCAATTGGGGTTACTTTTGGAAAATTAACCAAAGATCTGATCTCTGGTTAATTTTCGGAGCACTAATTGCTACCGCAAGCTCACAGTATCAACAACCAGCTTCTTGTAATGGCTGGTTATTTATCAAAGGAAAAATCAACAAAGAGCTAGCTCAACTATATAGTACAATATTCTATACAAAATCTTATAAGTGAGGTGCAACCTGGAAACAATATATGCAAAAATGTTTATTTTAGAAAAGTGGATGTGCCGAATTGAGGTACATTCAAAAGACCAGGGTTTCAAGCACACTCACTATCTATAATAAATTACAGAGGCAAATGAGGTAATATGCAAAACATATAAATTTTATGTATTCATAAATATATAAAAAATCAACATATATATGTACAAATATATGACTACACACATGAAGACAGACAGACCTATACATACAACACATGTGCCCCTCACAACAAGAGAGCGTAGATAGCCGGCTAGGTAAATTCATATGGTGCACCATAGACAATTCAGCATTGAGAGTATAAAGTAAACAGTTCTGCATCAATGTATGGAATGGCAGCAGCTGATTATGCAGTGTTAGTAACCAAAGTACTTCAAGCAAGCAGAGAGGCACTCGGTCTTAATGTTCCATAACACAGACAAATACAGATTCAGCAGAGAAGATGTTATAGGCAGTTCAGCATGAACGTATAAATAAGCAAGAGCTGGTTAATACTGTTAAATTGCAGAGGTACTCCAAGCAAGCAAAGAAACGCTCAATATAGTTATTACAAAAGAGGTTGACTAGTGTGGGGTATCCACATGAGCACTAGCAGGGGTGATTACAAGGTAGACCGTCAGCCAAGCTGCTAACTCCACCGGTGTCTAAAAGGTCAGGTATACTACCTCTCCTTCAGCTAGTCGATATCTGTAAATGGCTCACTTCACCTCCACACGGTCAGTAACGTATAGCAGAGTATGGTGGGGGGATCCCACGAGTCGAGCGCTGCACATAAGCGCTGGTTATTTATCGCACACCCGTAAACTGATGAATTTGCCCTTTTACGAACACGCTGTAAATAAGCGCTCCACTTGTAATCTATCCTTTTTTGTTTTATTGTTAATGTTTGTGGATGTTTATGTGTATGATCATGTCTTGTGGTGTTTGATGGTGCCTATGTATATTATGGAGATTTGTTTCCCTTTAATATACTAAGATGGTTTAAACTAAATGTCAACTTTAGACTTACAGAGTGATATTCACTGTGTATTATATCTATAGATAAAGCGTTAAGCCCCCTCAAATGCCCCAGCTTATTGGGAATTATTTTAAGAATAGAGAAATTGAGTAAGGAGTATGTCCCCAAGTATGTGTATATATATATATATATATATATATATATATATATATATATATATATATATATATATATATACAGTGAGTATGTCTTGATATTGGCATTAATTGAATTGGATAGTAGTATTGAGTAATATATTATGGATCCTGAAATAAAGTCAGACTAAGTTCGTTGCTTTTGCATGTTTTTAAACAACATATTTTTATTATTTATTTTAATTTGTGAGAGAAAAAGTACATTTTTATGTTCTGTAATTTCCTCTGGGAATGTAGTTCATTGATGTTCTGGAGAGAATTTAGCTGGAAATAGTGATCGTGTGTGCCATACGATACTCTTCTTTTTTTCTCTTTTGTCTTTAAGTAATTGATATATTTAGAGTATTTAATACCCCCCATAGTGTTAAGTTGGTTGACATTTAGCCACCGATCAGCAAGCACTACCAAGGTGTTGAACAATAAATGGGCCGGCTCCTAAGCTTACATTCCTGTTCCTGAAAAATTGGCATTGGGAGAAAATTAGAAAGTTGCTTAAAATGTTATGCTTTATCTGAATCATGAAAGAAAAAAATTTGGGTTTCATATCCCTTTAATATTTAACATATGAAGCATGCTAAATATAAAATTGGCAGGGGCAGACTGGGCGGGGGGCAATTGCCCCCCGGGACTCTCTGATGCAGTGTAAAATGGGCCGCCAGGCCACCTCTGCAGAGCAGGGGACAGTAACTTACAGTAGTACAGTCAGCCTCGGTAACAGTACTTGCATAGTTGCATCAATGCATACAGTACAGCGGCCGTGAGACTGAGTATTATTAAGTCTTATGGTCGCTGTATGTAGTAAATTAAAATAAATAAGTGGGCTGGCTGCTGCGTGCAGCCTTTCTGAATAATCAGATTTCTAATTCCAGTGTAAGTAAATAGATCCGGCCGGCCTGTGGTCAGGGGGGTGGGACTGGGTAAACTGAATCATGATCAGTGCCACTGTCGGGCGGGCCTCACGTGACGTGATGCTGCAATGAGCAATCTCCCGCTCGGCGCTGACGCTCACTTCCGTCTTCCTCCCACCCAGAGTCAGTCCTCCCAGGCGCAGCATCTAATTTCAGCTGCGTACAGCCACGCGGGATTCGGGAAGATTGTCGTGAGGGAGTGCTCAGTGCTGAGAGAGAAGGAAGCAGTGAGTCGAGATCCTGGTGGAGAGGTGTGCCGGTGTGGTCAGGTCACAGGGTGACGGTGTCGTCTGTCTGGTGAGCAATTTAGCAAACATCCCATTCTCACCACTCACCAGTGATGATGATCATGTTATGTTTTATTCATTCACTGCTCTAAAGTTTATAATTCAATCTAAACAATATTATGGAGGTGTCAACTGAAATTACTTTCAGTCAGGGAAAGCTCAGCTGTGTAACTTGTAGAGTTAATGGGGATTATATATTAATTTACCAATGTTGGTTGTTAAATCTGAAGACTGCAATACAGGCAATTTATAATTTCTGATACAGTCAAGAATTGTATAACTTAAGTTTTAAAATTAATAACAAGCAATTTGGCAAATTTGAATTTGAGATTAGTATATAACAATATTCTACAAGTAAGTAGAGTTTGAAATAATGAATAAGCATTAGGCATTAACAGAAAATGGTTTTGTTTTGGGAATTGGGATGATCATGGATCCTTTAATGTGTAAACATTTTTTAATTTATAATATATTGATTCAATGATATTTATATTATTTTCTTTGTGTGGCCTCTTGTCTTCATCATAAGGTTTATCTTGTGACATTACTTGTGTATATATCTTGCATTTTGCATAAAGCTGTTATAGTGAAGGTACAATACATACTAATTTGGAGATCTAGATTTTCAGTAGATGGTTCAATTGTGTGTGTGTGTGCGCGTGGATATATATATATATATATGTGTGTGTATGTGTATATATATATATATATATATATATATATATATATGTGTGTGTGTGTGTATATATATGGGTGTGTATGTATATATGTATATATATATATATATATATATATATATATATATATATATATATACCTATAGGTTTATTTTTTATATATATATACCTACCTATAGGTTTATTTTATTTTTATATATATATATATATATATACATACCTATAGGTTTATTATTGATTATAGAGTATATATATATATATATATATATATATATATATATATATATATATATATTATAATCAATGTAAACCTGACCAGGCACATATAATATGAGTTTTTATTTATACATTTCTGGATATAAAAAAAGAGCAGCACACTTTTGACCGTTTTTATTTTATTTAAAACTTTTTTTTTATGCTTTATATACCATTTATTTATTTTAAAATCAAGGTTCTTTTTTAATGTAAAAATTGTGTATATGTGTATATATATATATATATATATATATATATATATATATATATATACACAGTGTATATACACAATGATAATGGAAACCAAAAATCTCTATCTATGACTGGCCCTTTTATCTTGATTAACCTCTTCAGACATTGGAACACATTTCACATTTTGTTCTCTTTTTACTCTTCTTTAAAACTGCATTGTATTGGCATGTACTAAGATTATCTTATAAGTTATCCTAGTGTTATACTTGACATTAATTGTGTAAATATTCAATTATTTAACAATTATTAAAGGTAGCTTAGTGCATGTGTTTGATAAAAAAAAGTTGTGTTCTGTCCCCAATAGACTTGCAACAATTTATGAGTTAAATGCCACTTCCCCCTTTTTAATTAGTTTGTGGGGAGTCTGTAGATAATATTAAACTTTTACATGTGTGCATGTATAAGTGTGTGTGTGTCTATGTGTGTGTATATAATATGTGTGTGTGTGTATATACAGGTATATACTGTATGTGTGTGTGTGTGTGTATATATGTATATATATATATATATATAAGCAAAAAACTGACAGATAGGATATGTCACCCTATCTGAGATAGACTACATTTGTAGCACTCAGGGGATTGTTTAATTAAATAACTTGTGGTAACAGAGATAGACGTGCAAAGATGTGCAGAGAACAAAGACAAAACTGTCTGAGTAAACTAAATACCATTAAAAATTAACTTTTATTAAGGCTTGGTTAAAATTGGAAAACACTCACTTAAAAACACTCTTAGGAGCCAAGATAATATTACTTGTTAATCGTATATTGGTTGGTGTGGTGGGTAAGAAATTATCTATGAATAGATAACTTGTAAGGTATGGGGGCTACTAACAATTCTATATATTCAATATATACCGGAGGTGGCAACTCAAAATATGATTGATCAGTATGTTGTTGCTGGTAATTAATTGAATAGTTTTATACTTAGGTTCACTGCAGTTAAATTTTGTGAATTTGCTGTGGGATTAGCTCAATACGTTACAGTACACTTGTACATATATAATTAAGAGGCTTAAGTAATTATACTCTTATATTCATTGTGCGTACAGTCAGGGACTTTATATATGATCCCTTTAGCTTTCACTTAATTTTCTATACGTATCTTGTATATGAGGCTATGTTCAAGCCTGCACTACAAAAATAAAGGCTCAATGCTTTATATTTAATAATGTCTTTTATATTAGATATACAAAGTCCGGCGGGTATATACTTTGTTATATAGAGTATCTGTGGTATTGGAGATCACCCCTTATTGTGATATACAAAGTCCGGCGGGTATATACTTTGTTATATAGAGTATCTGTGATATTGGAGATCACCCCTTATTGTGGTGTTATCACCGTTAGTAGTAAGGTATTTCGATATTAATGTTTATTGCAGGGTGATAGACACTGGGTAAATAGCGTTCCTGTTCTTATATAGAGCAGACAGATCTAGTAACTTAGTTCGAGATATGCCTTTAAGTAAATGGCAAATTATCAACTGCTCTGAGTGGTAACAAAAATGACCGCTATTTTATAAGCTGCACGGTACCTGCGTAATGTTATAACACTACAGACATATTTGGTAAAAAATATATATAAGATTTCAATTTAGCATAACAAAATGAGACATTATTAGTGCGGTATTGAGCCCTGTGTAGTCACAATTTACTACAAGTGGTATGAGTACTGCTAACGGTCAAATTCTCCAGCAGCTTATGTGAACGTCAGCGTTCTGCCCCCATTAACCACTCACAACTGTTAAGGTATATAGCGGTTAAATTATCTTAATCTATCGAGGTTCCTAAGGCTAGCTAAAAATACATGAGCTCCAAGGGCTCATCACCAGTACCCTAGCGTCCCTAACATGTTTCGCCTCGCGGCTTTTTCAAAGGGTGAGCGCGCCGCTCACATACTGGTCTTTTAAAGCCTAATGGTCACACCTCCTGGGTGACGATTGTTTCTGACAGCCAATCCTCGTCCTCTACAGTGTAGAGACCGCCTATCATTACGGTTGGAGTTTTAAAGTAGTTTAATTTGTTGCTAATAATAAAAGTAACTTTATTATAATGTTGAGGTTATAAAATCAATTGAGTTATAAGATCAAATGAATTATGTTGGAGTAATCAGGACAAATGAGTTCTCATAGCCTTATAACAGGGCTTAATGCTCAGCCATAAATTTACAAATTCATTTTATTTTATCCTTAAGTTAAAGCACTGAATTCCCTAAACTATGTGATACTACGTAGTGAATTAACCCTGTAGGTGCCACCGTGAACTAGTGCTATATATTACATTGTGACTGCTTTATTTATATTATGACTTGATTACTTATGCTGGTATATACCGCAATATTGTGTAATATTAAATAAAAGTAATGAGTGTTTAGTGAAAAATGCTATTGTGCTGTGTTTTGAAATAACTACTTGTGATTTTGATTGTAAAACAGTGCTAAGAATAAATAGATATTACTGAAATTATTTAAAAGTAATAGTGAATTGGTGTGTATTGTGTGCAGACTGTGAAGCATGTAAGAACGATGAATTTTTATGAATAATAAACACCACTAGTGTATAAAAGTTGCAATGAATTATGTGCTTAAGACTTATGTAGTATTAATAAGGACTATTGTAAACTAATACTTAAATAACTTGTTCATACTGTTGTACACTTGATTATGATTCTAGATGACTAACATAAGCTAGTCCTTAGATAGCTGGTGCATATAGTTGTACACTAGAATGAGATTCTGTATGTCCTTATTTTAATTATGAACGTTTTTTAGTATATGGTGATGATAGGATTGAATTTGAATTTAATTTATAAGGCAAGAGGTAAGGATTACTTCTACCTTCAACACACAGATAACTTGGTTAAAATTAGATCTTGAGATACTGGCGTTTGATAGAATTTTTTTGAGGGTTAGGCTGTGTTATCATGAATTTGTGCTATTCATTGCACATTTTTTCACTTTTTTTACAGAAAAGGGGAGAGATTGTTACACTCATTTAACCCTGATGGGTAAACTGTGTTAAGGAGAAAAATCCATTTACTTTCAGCTTTTTGAAGGGTTTTTTCAAGATCCCCACCTCTGATCCCCAGCTTAACTCTCTGTATTCCAAAACATTTTAAATTACTTTGTTTTGAATTGTGTTTATACAAAAAGTGTCTGGCCACCGAGGTGAGTTGTTTACCTGCTTGTAAGTCCTTTTTGGCATTTTTGATGTTCCTCAAGTGTTCTTGCAACCTTACTCTTATTTTTCTGGTTGTCATGCCAACATAGAACAGATTACAATTGCAGCGTAATGCGTATATTACCCCTTCAGTTTGGCAGTTGATGTGTGCATTTACTTTGTGTGGTTTGTTGAACCGATCATGTATTGTGTGTAATTTCAGCATAAAGCTGCATGTGGTACAGGTTCCACATTTAAAGGAACCGTTAGAAAAAGCACTTTTAGTTTTTTCACTAGCAAGGTGACTAGGACTAATAATGTCCTTAAGATTACGGGTTCTTCTGTATCCTGTCTGTATTTTCTCACCCAAGATTGTTTTCAATTTGGGGTCAGACATTAGTATGTGCCAGTTGGATTGAAACAGGGATTTTATGTAGTTACTTTTTGGATTATAGGTTGATATGAACCTTATCTGATCATCCTTTGGTTTTACTCTTTTTTGGAGTAGTTCTTTTCGATCTGTTGTTCTCGCTCTAAATTCTGCCCTTTTAATTGCCCTTTTGCTATAACCTCTTGATAGTAAACGTTCAGTGAGTTCTTTTGCTCTCTTGTTGTAGTTAGATTCAGAAGAGCAGTTTCTCCTCATTCTTAAGAATTCACCTATAGGAAGTGCCTGTATGGTATTTGGGGCATGGGCACTAGAGCTGTGTAGAACACTGTTTGTGGCTGTTATTTTCCTGTGTACATCCATGGATAATGTTCCATCCTCTGATTTTGAAATTTCTAAATCTAAAAAGTTTACTTTCACTTGACTGGCTTCATAGGTCAATTTGACATTAAATTGGTTTGTATTTAGGTCAAGAAGGAAAGAATCTAGTTCTTCTTTTGAACCCTCCCATAGGAACAGCACGTCGTCTATATATCTTACCCAAAAGGGGATTTTCTCCAGGTACTGTGAATTAGTGTCTGAAAAGACGTGTTTTTGCTCCCACCACCCTAAAAAAAGGTTGGCATAGGTGGGAGCACATGCTGTACCCATCGCGGTACCTCTTGTTTGTAGATAGAACCCGTTATTGAAAGTGAAATAATTATGTTTTAAAACAAATTGTAATAGTGCAAGTGTGAATTCATCATGTATCGGTTCTTCTTCTGAGCCCATTTCTAGGAACCAACGTACTGCCTCGATGCCAAGCTCATGTTTAATACAAGTGTACAAAGATTCGACATCTGCTGTCACAAGCCATGTTTGTTCAGAAATATGAATATTATCCAGTTGATTTAGGACATCAGTGGTATCTTGAACATAAGAAGTAATTTGAGTGAGATAATTCCTAAGTCTGTAGTCTACATATTTACTCGCCTTTTCAGTAAGGCTATTTATTCCGGATACTATAGGACGCCCTGGAGGATGGGTTTGGTTTTTGTGTATCTTTGGAATTAGGTAAAAAGTAGCAACAGTTGGATTGGATACTTTTAGAAATTGATATTCTTTGTTGTTAATAATATTGTCATTTTTGGCTCCTTCTATTAGGTTTGAATATATTTGAAGATATTCATTTGTAGGGTTATAATTCAGTTTGGTATAACAAGAATTATCCCTTAGTTGTTTGTCTGTTTCTAGACGATACATTTTAAGTGGCCATAAAACAATATTGCCTCCTTTATCAGAATTTCTAATGATCGTGTCTTTCCACATTTGCATCTCTTTTAGTGCTTTGCGTTCCTTAGTTGTTAAGTTCCTATTAGTTTTTGTCTCTGGGATTTGTAGGATTTTCTCACATATGATATCACTGAAAACTTGCAGTTGAGAACATTGGTTGATGTTAGGCATGAATTTAGATTTATTTTTAATTTTATCACGCCATCTTGTCTCATTTGTATAGTCAGGTATTGTGCTGTCTATAGTCTCATTTTCTGCAAGTAAGTCCTCTAGATTGGTCAGAGTAGTTCTCTCTTCTGCTGAGAGTGAATTATTTTCTGAATGAGTTATTGCTTGTGATTTGTTCAGAAAGAGTCTTTTTAAGGCAATTTTGCGGATGTACAATTGTACATCTTTGACTAATTCAAATTTATCTATTTCAGGAGTTGGGCAGAAGGTCATGCCTTTAGAAAGTACTTTTTTGTGATCCTCAGTCAGTAGTTTTTGGGAAAGGTTGATTATCCTCAATGAGTCATTCTCATCTGTGAGAACGGACTTGGGGGTCTCTGATATGGTTTCCAGCCCTTTTTGTTGATTTTGTTTGGTGGCTGACTTTTGTTGTTCCTTTTTGGTCTTCCCCCTGCCTCTTCTGGTGTGTCTAAATCGGAAGAGGCACTTTGTCCTAAAAAATCCTTCCTTTTGCCCCTTGTGATTCTTATATTAGTCCCCCTTATCGAGGTTTGTGGTTCGGTATCAGATTCAGGGGTTTCTGAGTCTTCCCCTTCTGTATCCGAGACATCACTTTGTATGATAGTAACTTTCGATGGTTTAGGATTATTCGCATTGAATCTCTTTTTCCATTTGTAGACTCTGTTATTGGCATAATCAGATTTATCTCTGCCTAGTTTGCCTTGTTTTGTAAGTTTAATTTCTGCCTCATATTTGTCTAACTCTTTCTGGTACTGTTTATATGATGATTCGAATTCTTTAAGTGTTTCATATTCTTGTAATTTTGTGTGTAGTTCTTGTACTTTAGTTTCTAATAGCTCATATTCTTCTTTGTCATGTTTAATTAAGATTCGCATTAATTTTACCGAACATTCTGAAAGTGCTGTTTCCCATTCTTGATTATGTTCTGGATTGCGAAACTCAAAAGCAGGAAAGAGCTGAATTCTCAGACCTCTAGGTATGAGTTTGAGTTCTATATATTTTTCGAAAAAGTGATGGTTCCACCACAGTTTGTCCTGTTTAAACATAAGCTTGTGAATATCTTTTAGTGCTTGGTTCATGGAGTCTGGGCTAATTGTAGTATTTTCTGATTGATTCTCAAACACAGAATTTAGATCTATTTCTCTCTTTTCTTGTCTAGATTTTCTATCTGTTTCCCACTTTGAAGTCATGTTTATTAATTTGGTATAATACTACCTGTTGCGTGCTCTATTGGATTAGAAACCTGTTGCCAGGCTAAACTATACTTGAAAAAAAGGAGGATAGGGTCCAATGGCACTACTTTCAATGTAATAAAATTATCCCCTTTATTCTTAATTAACTTATGTGCATACAGCACATTAGTATAGTAAAGGAAAACGGTGCTATGTAGTAGAGCGGAATTTAAGCAAAAAACTGACAGATAGGATATGTCACCCTATCTGAGATAGACTACATTTGTAGCACTCAGGGGATTGTTTAATTAAATAACTTGTGGTAACAGAGATAGACGTGCAAAGATGTGCAGAGAACAAAGACAAAACTGTCTGAGTAAACTAAATACCATTAAAAATTAACTTTTATTAAGGCTTGGTTAAAATTGGAAAACACACACTTAAAAACACTCTTAGGAGCCAAGATAATATTACTTGTTAATCGTATATTGGTTGGTGTGGTGGGTAAGAAATTATCTATGAATAGATAACTTGTAAGGTATGGGGGCTACTAACAATTCTATATATTCAATATATACCGGAGGTGGCAACTCAAAATATGATTGATCAGTATGTTGTTGCTGGTAATTAATTGAATAGTTTTATACTTAGGTTCACTGCAGTTAAATTTTGTGAATTTGCTGTGGGATTAGCTCAATACGTTACAGTACACTTGTACATATATAATTAAGAGGCTTAAGTAATTATACTCTTATATTCATTGTGCGTACAGTCAGGGACTTTATATATGATCCCTTTAGCTTTCACTTAATTTTCTATACGTATCTTGTATATGAGGCTATGTTCAAGCCTGCACTACAAAAATAAAGGCTCAATGCTTTATATTTAATAATGTCTTTTATATTAGATATACAAAGTCCGGCGGGTATATACTTTGTTATATAGAGTATCTGTGGTATTGGAGATCACCCCTTATTGTGATATACAAAGTCCGGCGGGTATATACTTTGTTATATAGAGTATCTGTGATATTGGAGATCACCCCTTATTGTGGTGTTATCACCGTTAGTAGTAAGGTATTTCGATATTAATGTTTATTGCAGGGTGATAGACACTGGGTAAATAGCGTTCCTGTTCTTATATAGAGCAGACAGATCTAGTAACTTAGTTCGAGATATGCCTTTAAGTAAATGGCAAATTATCAACTGCTCTGAGTGGTAACAAAAATGACCGCTATTTTATAAGCTGCACGGTACCTGCGTAATGTTATAACACTACAGACATATTTGGTAAAAAATATATATAAGATTTCAATTTAGCATAACAAAATGAGACATTATTAGTGCGGTATTGAGCCCTGTGTAGTCACAATTTACTACAAGTGGTATGAGTACTGCTAACGGTCAAATTCTCCAGCAGCTTATGTGAACGTCAGCGTTCTGCCCCCATTAACCACTCACAACTGTTAAGGTATATAGCGGTTAAATTATCTTAATCTATCGAGGTTCCTAAGGCTAGCTAAAAATACATGAGCTCCAAGGGCTCATCACCAGTACCCTAGCGTCCCTAACATGTTTCGCCTCGCGGCTTTTTCAAAGGGTGAGCGCGCCGCTCACATACTGGTCTTTTAAAGCCTAATGGTCACACCTCCTGGGTGACGATTGTTTCTGACAGCCAATCCTCGTCCTCTACAGTGTAGAGACCGCCTATCATTACGGTTGGAGTTTTAAAGTAGTTTAATTTGTTGCTAATAATAAAAGTAACTTTATTATAATGTTGAGGTTATAAAATCAATTGAGTTATAAGATCAAATGAATTATGTTGGAGTAATCAGGACAAATGAGTTCTCATAGCCTTATAACAGGGCTTAATGCTCAGCCATAAATTTACAAATTCATTTTATTTTATCCTTAAGTTAAAGCACTGAATTCCCTAAACTATGTGATACTACGTAGTGAATTAACCCTGTAGGTGCCACCGTGAACTAGTGCTATATATTACATTGTGACTGCTTTATTTATATTATGACTTGATTACTTATGCTGGTATATACCGCAATATTGTGTAATATTAAATAAAAGTAATGAGTGTTTAGTGAAAAATGCTATTGTGCTGTGTTTTGAAATAACTACTTGTGATTTTGATTGTAAAACAGTGCTAAGAATAAATAGATATTACTGAAATTATTTAAAAGTAATAGTGAATTGGTGTGTATTGTGTGCAGACTGTGAAGCATGTAAGAACGATGAATTTTTATGAATAATAAACACCACTAGTGTATAAAAGTTGCAATGAATTATGTGCTTAAGACTTATGTAGTATTAATAAGGACTATTGTAAACTAATACTTAAATAACTTGTTCATACTGTTGTACACTTGATTATGATTCTAGATGACTAACATAAGCTAGTCCTTAGATAGCTGGTGCATATAGTTGTACACTAGAATGAGATTCTGTATGTCCTTATTTTAATTATGAACGTTTTTTAGTATATGGTGATGATAGGATTGAATTTGAATTTAATTTATAAGGCAAGAGGTAAGGATTACTTCTACCTTCAACACACAGATAACTTGGTTAAAATTAGATCTTGAGATACTGGCGTTTGATAGAATTTTTTTGAGGGTTAGGCTGTGTTATCATGAATTTGTGCTATTCATTGCACATTTTTTCACTTTTTTTACAGAAAAGGGGAGAGATTGTTACACTCATTTAACCCTGATGGGTAAACTGTGTTAAGGAGAAATACTACATAAGTCTTAAGCACATAATTCATTGCAACTTTTATACACTAGTGGTGTTTATTATTCATAAAAATTCATCGTTCTTACATGCTTCACAGTCTGCACACAATACACACCAATTCACTATTACTTTTAAATAATTTCAGTAATATCTATTTATTCTTAGCACTGTTTTACAATCAAAATCACAAGTAGTTATTTCAAAACACAGCACAATAGCATTTTTCACTAAACACTCATTACTTTTATTTAATATTACACAATATTGCGGTATATACCAGCATAAGTAATCAAGTCATAATATAAATAAAGCAGTCACAATGTAATATATAGCACTAGTTCACGGTGGCACCTACAGGGTTAATTCACTACGTAGTATCACATAGTTTAGGGAATTCAGTGCTTTAACTTAAGGATAAAATAAAATGAATTTGTAAATTTATGGCTGAGCATTAAGCCCTGTTATAAGGCTATGAGAACTCATTTGTCCTGATTACTCCAACATAATTCATTTGATCTTATAACTCAATTGATTTTATAACCTCAACATTATAATAAAGTTACTTTTATTATTAGCAACAAATTAAACTACTTTAAAACTCCAACCGTAATGATAGGCGGTCTCTACACTGTAGAGGACGAGGATTGGCTGTCAGAAACAATCGTCACCCAGGAGGTGTGACCATTAGGCTTTAAAAGACCAGTATGTGAGCGGCGCGCTCACCCTTTGAAAAAGCCGCGAGGCGAAACATGTTAGGGACGCTAGGGTACTGGTGATGAGCCCTTGGAGCTCATGTATTTTTAGCTAGCCTTAGGAACCTCGATAGATTAAGATAATTTAACCGCTATATACCTTAACAGTTGTGAGTGGTTAATGGGGGCAGAACGCTGACGTTCACATAAGCTGCTGGAGAATTTGACCGTTAGCAGTACTCATACCACTTGTAGTAAATTGTGACTACACAGGGCTCAATACCGCACTAATAATGTCTCATTTTGTTATGCTAAATTGAAATCTTATATATATTTTTTACCAAATATGTCTGTAGTGTTATAACATTACGCAGGTACCGTGCAGCTTATAAAATAGCGGTCATTTTTGTTACCACTCAGAGCAGTTGATAATTTGCCATTTACTTAAAGGCATATCTCGAACTAAGTTACTAGATCTGTCTGCTCTATATAAGAACAGGAACGCTATTTACCCAGTGTCTATCACCCTGCAATAAACATTAATATCGAAATACCTTACTACTAACGGTGATAACACCACAATAAGGGGTGATCTCCAATATCACAGATACTCTATATAACAAAGTATATACCCGCCGGACTTTGTATATCACAATAAGGGGTGATCTCCAATACCACAGATACTCTATATAACAAAGTATATACCCGCCGGACTTTGTATATCTAATATAAAAGACATTATTAAATATAAAGCATTGAGCCTTTATTTTTGTAGTGCAGGCTTGAACATAGCCTCATATACAAGATACGTATAGAAAATTAAGTGAAAGCTAAAGGGATCATATATAAAGTCCCTGACTGTACGCACAATGAATATAAGAGTATAATTACTTAAGCCTCTTAATTATATATGTACAAGTGTACTGTAACGTATTGAGCTAATCCCACAGCAAATTCACAAAATTTAACTGCAGTGAACCTAAGTATAAAACTATTCAATTAATTACCAGCAACAACATACTGATCAATCATATTTTGAGTTGCCACCTCCGGTATATATTGAATATATAGAATTGTTAGTAGCCCCCATACCTTACAAGTTATCTATTCATAGATAATTTCTTACCCACCACACCAACCAATATACGATTAACAAGTAATATTATCTTGGCTCCTAAGAGTGTTTTTAAGTGAGTGTTTTCCAATTTTAACCAAGCCTTAATAAAAGTTAATTTTTAATGGTATTTAGTTTACTCAGACAGTTTTGTCTTTGTTCTCTGCACATCTTTGCACGTCTATCTCTGTTACCACAAGTTATTTAATTAAACAATCCCCTGAGTGCTACAAATGTAGTCTATCTCAGATAGGGTGACATATCCTATCTGTCAGTTTTTTGCTTAAATTCCGCTCTACTACATAGCACCGTTTTCCTTTACTATACTAATGTGCTGTATGCACATAAGTTAATTAAGAATAAAGGGGATAATTTTATTACATTGAAAGTAGTGCCATTGGACCCTATCCTCCTTTTTTTAAAGTATAGTTTAGCCTGGCAACAGGTTTCTAATCCAATAGAGCACGCAACAGGTAGTATTATACCAAATTAATAAACATGACTTCAAAGTGGGAAACAGATAGAAAATCTAGACAAGAAAAGAGAGAAATAGATCTAAATTCTGTGTTTGAGAATCAATCAGAAAATACTACAATTAGCCCAGACTCCATGAACCAAGCACTAAAAGATATTCACAAGCTTATGTTTAAACAGGACAAACTGTGGTGGAACCATCACTTTTTCGAAAAATATATAGAACTCAAACTCATACCTAGAGGTCTGAGAATTCAGCTCTTTCCTGCTTTTGAGTTTCGCAATCCAGAACATAATCAAGAATGGGAAACAGCACTTTCAGAATGTTCGGTAAAATTAATGCGAATCTTAATTAAACATGACAAAGAAGAATATGAGCTATTAGAAACTAAAGTACAAGAACTACACACAAAATTACAAGAATATGAAACACTTAAAGAATTCGAATCATCATATAAACAGTACCAGAAAGAGTTAGACAAATATGAGGCAGAAATTAAACTTACAAAACAAGGCAAACTAGGCAGAGATAAATCTGATTATGCCAATAACAGAGTCTACAAATGGAAAAAGAGATTCAATGCGAATAATCCTAAACCATCGAAAGTTACTATCATACAAAGTGATGTCTCGGATACAGAAGGGGAAGACTCAGAAACCCCTGAATCTGATACCGAACCACAAACCTCGATAAGGGGGACTAATATAAGAATCACAAGGGGCAAAAGGAAGGATTTTTTAGGACAAAGTGCCTCTTCCGATTTAGACACACCAGAAGAGGCAGGGGGAAGACCAAAAAGGAACAACAAAAGTCAGCCACCAAACAAAATCAACAAAAAGGGCTGGAAACCATATCAGAGACCCCCAAGTCCGTTCTCACAGATGAGAATGACTCATTGAGGATAATCAACCTTTCCCAAAAACTACTGACTGAGGATCACAAAAAAGTACTTTCTAAAGGCATGACCTTCTGCCCAACTCCTGAAATAGATAAATTTGAATTAGTCAAAGATGTACAATTGTACATCCGCAAAATTGCCTTAAAAAGACTCTTTCTGAACAAATCACAAGCAATAACTCATTCAGAAAATAATTCACTCTCAGCAGAAGAGAGAACTACTCTGACCAATCTAGAGGACTTACTTGCAGAAAATGAGACTATAGACAGCACAATACCTGACTATACAAATGAGACAAGATGGCGTGATAAAATTAAAAATAAATCTAAATTCATGCCTAACATCAACCAATGTTCTCAACTGCAAGTTTTCAGTGATATCATATGTGAGAAAATCCTACAAATCCCAGAGACAAAAACTAATAGGAACTTAACAACTAAGGAACGCAAAGCACTAAAAGAGATGCAAATGTGGAAAGACACGATCATTAGAAATTCTGATAAAGGAGGCAATATTGTTTTATGGCCACTTAAAATGTATCGTCTAGAAACAGACAAACAACTAAGGGATAATTCTTGTTATACCAAACTGAATTATAACCCTACAAATGAATATCTTCAAATATATTCAAACCTAATAGAAGGAGCCAAAAATGACAATATTATTAACAACAAAGAATATCAATTTCTAAAAGTATCCAATCCAACTGTTGCTACTTTTTACCTAATTCCAAAGATACACAAAAACCAAACCCATCCTCCAGGGCGTCCTATAGTATCCGGAATAAATAGCCTTACTGAAAAGGCGAGTAAATATGTAGACTACAGACTTAGGAATTATCTCACTCAAATTACTTCTTATGTTCAAGATACCACTGATGTCCTAAATCAACTGGATAATATTCATATTTCTGAACAAACATGGCTTGTGACAGCAGATGTCGAATCTTTGTACACTTGTATTAAACATGAGCTTGGCATCGAGGCAGTACGTTGGTTCCTAGAAATGGGCTCAGAAGAAGAACCGATACATGATGAATTCACACTTGCACTATTACAATTTGTTTTAAAACATAATTATTTCACTTTCAATAACGGGTTCTATCTACAAACAAGAGGTACCGCGATGGGTACAGCATGTGCTCCCACCTATGCCAACCTTTTTTTAGGGTGGTGGGAGCAAAAACACGTCTTTTCAGACACTAATTCACAGTACCTGGAGAAAATCCCCTTTTGGGTAAGATATATAGACGACGTGCTGTTCCTATGGGAGGGTTCAAAAGAAGAACTAGATTCTTTCCTTCTTGACCTAAATACAAACCAATTTAATGTCAAATTGACCTATGAAGCCAGTCAAGTGAAAGTAAACTTTTTAGATTTAGAAATTTCAAAATCAGAGGATGGAACATTATCCATGGATGTACACAGGAAAATAACAGCCACAAACAGTGTTCTACACAGCTCTAGTGCCCATGCCCCAAATACCATACAGGCACTTCCTATAGGTGAATTCTTAAGAATGAGGAGAAACTGCTCTTCTGAATCTAACTACAACAAGAGAGCAAAAGAACTCACTGAACGTTTACTATCAAGAGGTTATAGCAAAAGGGCAATTAAAAGGGCAGAATTTAGAGCGAGAACAACAGATCGAAAAGAACTACTCCAAAAAAGAGTAAAACCAAAGGATGATCAGATAAGGTTCATATCAACCTATAATCCAAAAAGTAACTACATAAAATCCCTGTTTCAATCCAACTGGCACATACTAATGTCTGACCCCAAATTGAAAACAATCTTGGGTGAGAAAATACAGACAGGATACAGAAGAACCCGTAATCTTAAGGACATTATTAGTCCTAGTCACCTTGCTAGTGAAAAAACTAAAAGTGCTTTTTCTAACGGTTCCTTTAAATGTGGAACCTGTACCACATGCAGCTTTATGCTGAAATTACACACAATACATGATCGGTTCAACAAACCACACAAAGTAAATGCACACATCAACTGCCAAACTGAAGGGGTAATATACGCATTACGCTGCAATTGTAATCTGTTCTATGTTGGCATGACAACCAGAAAAATAAGAGTAAGGTTGCAAGAACACTTGAGGAACATCAAAAATGCCAAAAAGGACTTACAAGCAGGTAAACAACTCACCTCGGTGGCCAGACACTTTTTGTATAAACACAATTCAAAACAAAGTAATTTAAAATGTTTTGGAATACAGAGAGTTAAGCTGGGGATCAGAGGTGGGGATCTTGAAAAAACCCTTCAAAAAGCTGAAAGTAAATGGATTTTTCTCCTTAACACAGTTTACCCATCAGGGTTAAATGAGTGTAACAATCTCTCCCCTTTTCTGTAAAAAAAGTGAAAAAATGTGCAATGAATAGCACAAATTCATGATAACACAGCCTAACCCTCAAAAAAATTCTATCAAACGCCAGTATCTCAAGATCTAATTTTAACCAAGTTATCTGTGTGTTGAAGGTAGAAGTAATCCTTACCTCTTGCCTTATAAATTAAATTCAAATTCAATCCTATCATCACCATATACTAAAAAACGTTCATAATTAAAATAAGGACATACAGAATCTCATTCTAGTGTACAACTATATGCACCAGCTATCTAAGGACTAGCTTATGTTAGTCATCTAGAATCATAATCAAGTGTACAACAGTATGAACAAGTTATTTAAGTATTAGTTTACAATAGTCCTTATTAATACTACATAAGTCTTAAGCACATAATTCATTGCAACTTTTATACACTAGTGGTGTTTATTATTCATAAAAATTCATCGTTCTTACATGCTTCACAGTCTGCACACAATACACACCAATTCACTATTACTTTTAAATAATTTCAGTAATATCTATTTATTCTTAGCACTGTTTTACAATCAAAATCACAAGTAGTTATTTCAAAACACAGCACAATAGCATTTTTCACTAAACACTCATTACTTTTATTTAATATTACACAATATTGCGGTATATACCAGCATAAGTAATCAAGTCATAATATAAATAAAGCAGTCACAATGTAATATATAGCACTAGTTCACGGTGGCACCTACAGGGTTAATTCACTACGTAGTATCACATAGTTTAGGGAATTCAGTGCTTTAACTTAAGGATAAAATAAAATGAATTTGTAAATTTATGGCTGAGCATTAAGCCCTGTTATAAGGCTATGAGAACTCATTTGTCCTGATTACTCCAACATAATTCATTTGATCTTATAACTCAATTGATTTTATAACCTCAACATTATAATAAAGTTACTTTTATTATTAGCAACAAATTAAACTACTTTAAAACTCCAACCGTAATGATAGGCGGTCTCTACACTGTAGAGGACGAGGATTGGCTGTCAGAAACAATCGTCACCCAGGAGGTGTGACCATTAGGCTTTAAAAGACCAGTATGTGAGCGGCGCGCTCACCCTTTGAAAAAGCCGCGAGGCGAAACATGTTAGGGACGCTAGGGTACTGGTGATGAGCCCTTGGAGCTCATGTATTTTTAGCTAGCCTTAGGAACCTCGATAGATTAAGATAATTTAACCGCTATATACCTTAACAGTTGTGAGTGGTTAATGGGGGCAGAACGCTGACGTTCACATAAGCTGCTGGAGAATTTGACCGTTAGCAGTACTCATACCACTTGTAGTAAATTGTGACTACACAGGGCTCAATACCGCACTAATAATGTCTCATTTTGTTATGCTAAATTGAAATCTTATATATATTTTTTACCAAATATGTCTGTAGTGTTATAACATTACGCAGGTACCGTGCAGCTTATAAAATAGCGGTCATTTTTGTTACCACTCAGAGCAGTTGATAATTTGCCATTTACTTAAAGGCATATCTCGAACTAAGTTACTAGATCTGTCTGCTCTATATAAGAACAGGAACGCTATTTACCCAGTGTCTATCACCCTGCAATAAACATTAATATCGAAATACCTTACTACTAACGGTGATAACACCACAATAAGGGGTGATCTCCAATATCACAGATACTCTATATAACAAAGTATATACCCGCCGGACTTTGTATATCACAATAAGGGGTGATCTCCAATACCACAGATACTCTATATAACAAAGTATATACCCGCCGGACTTTGTATATCTAATATAAAAGACATTATTAAATATAAAGCATTGAGCCTTTATTTTTGTAGTGCAGGCTTGAACATAGCCTCATATACAAGATACGTATAGAAAATTAAGTGAAAGCTAAAGGGATCATATATAAAGTCCCTGACTGTACGCACAATGAATATAAGAGTATAATTACTTAAGCCTCTTAATTATATATGTACAAGTGTACTGTAACGTATTGAGCTAATCCCACAGCAAATTCACAAAATTTAACTGCAGTGAACCTAAGTATAAAACTATTCAATTAATTACCAGCAACAACATACTGATCAATCATATTTTGAGTTGCCACCTCCGGTATATATTGAATATATAGAATTGTTAGTAGCCCCCATACCTTACAAGTTATCTATTCATAGATAATTTCTTACCCACCACACCAACCAATATACGATTAACAAGTAATATTATCTTGGCTCCTAAGAGTGTTTTTAAGTGAGTGTTTTCCAATTTTAACCAAGCCTTAATAAAAGTTAATTTTTAATGGTATTTAGTTTACTCAGACAGTTTTGTCTTTGTTCTCTGCACATCTTTGCACGTCTATCTCTGTTACCACAAGTTATTTAATTAAACAATCCCCTGAGTGCTACAAATGTAGTCTATCTCAGATAGGGTGACATATCCTATCTGTCAGTTTTTTGCTTAAATTCCGCTCTACTACATAGCACCGTTTTCCTTTACTATACTAATGTGCTGTATGCACATAAGTTAATTAAGAATAAAGGGGATAATTTTATTACATTGAAAGTAGTGCCATTGGACCCTATCCTCCTTTTTTTCATATATATATATATATATATGTGTGTGTGTGTGTGTATATTTGGGTGTGTATATGTGTGTGTGTATATTTGTGTGTGTGTGTATATTTGGGTGTGTGTATATATATATATATATATATAATTATTTATTTTAAACATGTGGTTTGTTTAATTTTCTTTACCATGTTTGTTTTAAATTACATGGGGACGGGGAGTAGGTGGGCGGGTGCGGGAAGGAGGCGGGCAGGGGGTTGAGTTGCAGCAGCACCATGGGCCTCTGGGTTTTACTTGCCCCCTGGGTCAAAAGTTGCCAGTCAGCCCCTGAAAATTGGTAATTTGTTAGGACTTTGTATGGCATATATGTTACTTAATGTTTTTTTTTAATCTCAAAATATTTTTACTCATTAAAGGACCACTATACAGAGTAGAGTAACATAATTAATAAATGCATAACAAATACACAATGCAAAAGCACTTACTTAGAATTTTACATGAGTAGTAGATTTTTTTTCTGACAAATTTCAGTTAGTTTTATTTCCCTTCCCAGTGCATCATGTGACAGCCATCAGACAATGACACATTTAAATGTATATTTGTGAATCTTGCACATGCCCAGTAGGAGCTGGTGCCTCAGAAAGTGTGCATAGAAAAAGATTGTGCATATTTATATAATGGATGTGAATTGGAAAGTTGTTTTAAATTGTGTGCTCTATCTGAATCTTGAAAGTTTAATTTTTACTTTAGTGGCCATTTAAAGGGACACTCAAGTCAAAATTAAACTTTCATGATTCAGATAGAGCAGGCAATTTTAAACCACCTTTCCAATTTACTTCTTATGACTGGTGCTTCTTAACTCTTGTTTCCGGTGAGCCCAAAACATCAGGGTAGATTGCAGCATCCGCTGCTTGGTAAATATACCCTATGTGTTATTGTATTTTCTTTTTATCATGCATTTATTGATTAGGCAAATCTACTTGTACTTTAATAATTGATGATTGATTTGTTTTTTTGTTTTTTTAAGGTATTGTGCAGCATCTTCAAAATGGGCAGCTATTACGTGCAATCTACTTAAAGAAACATAAACTACTTCCAAATGATTGGACTATAAAACATCTGTATTTTGAATCCACTGGAAAAAGCAGAACATTACAAAGTGGGCTGGCTCTGCTCTACAGCTTTCTACCTGACTTTGACTGGAAGAAGATAAATATTAGGTACCAATGGAGTACGATATTTTGCTCTAGCCAGTGTGACTGCCCAATAAGGAATCACTACTTGGAAGAAGAACAGCGTCGGCAGTACAGCTTCAGAGTAAAAAACAACCAGCTAGAAAAGACCTACATAGACATGGCAAAAGTAGTAGGTGTTCCTACTAGACAGCTGCGCGCATCAAATCCCATTGATTCACTGTTGTGCCATTTTTGCCACAATGTAAGCTTCCCATGCACTAAGAATGGTTGCATTGACATGGAACACTTTAAAGTTATCAAAGCTCATCAGATAGAGGATGAAAAAGAAAGGCACAAAAAGCAACTTTATTTTAAGTATGCCCTGATGGCTACTCACCCCCTTTTAAACCAGACTATTAATAGAATGCAGCGGATTTTGGAAGGGAAGAATGAGGAAGTTTTTGCATTGTATTCCGCCCATGATGTGACTCTTTCACCAGTTCTTAGCTCACTTGGGCTCACAGAAGCCAGATTTCCACGATTTGCTGCTAGGTTGGTCTTTGAACTGTGGCATGACCCAGAAAAAAAAGAAGAACGTTATGTTCGAATTCTTTATAATGGAGAAGATGTCACTTTTCAGACATCTTTCTGCAGAGAACATGAAAGACGATCAAAGCAGCCACTCTGTCCTCTTTCAAAGTTTGTCAACTTTGTACAAAAAGAAATGTTTTTAGCTTTCAATAGTACTAGTTATTATGAGTCCTGCCATCAAAGATTGTAAAAAAAATGCACATTATTGAATATCTGAGTGCGAAAAAGTAAATAAATGTATCTACAACACTGTACAAAAGGTTTTCTTTTAAGTTTTATATAGTGCATCACATAAAAGCCAACATCAGGGTATTTTATCTTCTGTATTATCCCTGGTAGTTTTTATCATTATTAATGAAACAAAATTCTACAACTCGCTAAGTGACTACTAGGAGGAACTGGAACAAACATTTCGAGGTTGATCACAATCTTGTGAAAAAGTTAATCTAATCATTAAGCTACAAAAATCACCATAGACTTTTTTGATTACTTTTTATTAGTTTTTGTAGAAAATAATCATTAGATAAACTTTATACAGGATTTTGATTGACCTCTTCATCACACTACTTTAGTACAAATAAGCAGTCACTTGTTTATTTTAGTGTCTGCTTTTGAATGCAGAGAGTATAGGCAGGGTGTACTGATGACCTTTAAAAAGGTCAATTTGATATTTATTTAAAAAAAAAAATGAACAAAAGTAAAAATAAAATAAATAAATAAAAATCTAAACCAAGAATGAAATATGTTCTTATAACATCCATAGATGTTGTGTAGCATTTTGTATGTATTTTGTAACTGTCAACATATTTTTTTAATGTACATTACCATTTTATTAAATATTGTCTCATTTCGTTTTGTTAGGAAATAGAATTTATTTTCTATTATATCTAGCAGTGTTTGTTTCTTGGTCATCAAGTTTGTATCGTGTATCCAACTTCAGTTTAGCATTGCTTTATTAGTTAAAAACTGTACACTTAAAAATAAAAATAGCTAGAAGATAAAAACTGTATGATTACTGGTGCTATTTTGCCCTTTGTATTACAATACTGGATGATCTTTGAATATTAGATTGTGGCTGTTGAAATATAATTTGCCACCAGAGGGCACTGTGGAAAAATCTTCTAAAAAGAACAGGTCCGTCCTTTAATATTATACTGAAAGTAGAGTCATTTTTAATTGATGTTTTCTCGTAGTGACCAATCTCCTGTGAATATTTTTTTATAATTTTACTTAATTAACTATGACTAAGTAAAATGTACATGAGACAAATATTGTAAAATCACAATATTTATTCATCAAGATGAGACCATTTTAATTTGTAGTCCTATAAAATTGTGTTTTTTGTGAAGAGAGAATTATCCAAGTTACACCAAAAAGAGATTACTTCTGTATAACGTGTGTATGTCTTTACTTATTTGTTTATAGAAACACACAAGTTTGTATTCTGATAAATTAGGAAGACAAACAATAATGTGTTTGTTTTTCTCTCTTTAATGTAATTGTTATTTGCTTATGTTAAAGCCTATGCACATTTTCATATCATCTTTTATTAATAGACTACCTTGTTTATGTATTCTAATTGTTTCTATGTTGTACCACACAAACATTGTTAAAAGAAGACTTGAATCCATTTTTTTTTCTGGAAACAATTTCTATAAAGAACAATCAAAACTGTTTTGCACAGGATCTTTTAATTGTATTGTATTTGTCATTCTGTTCTCTAATGCAGTGTTTGTATTTTTAACCAATGTTTCACATTGTATTATTCATTTTAAACTTGATTTAAATTTAAAAAATCAAACCAACCAATACATTTATATGCAGTCCCTATTGTGAGGAATATTATGTTTCTATACTGTATTGGAAACAATTTGAAGGGGGAAAGAGCAAGGGTTAGAATTCCTTTACAATATAAAAAGGCTCTTAACCAAATAAACTGACTTTAAAGGGACATGAAACCCAACATTTTTATTTTGTGATTTGTTGAAGAGATATCTAAATTGGTAATATGCACATTGCTGAAGCAGTACATGACAGGAAACGCTGCCACCTACTGTTCTTGCAAATGTATAACTGTTATAAAACAGATGCCATACATTGCCCAAGTCACGTGCACGCTTCTACACATTCCTACCAGCTTTTCAACAGAGGATAACAAGAGAACAAAATAAATTTGCTAATAGAAGTTAATTGAAAAGTGTTTTTTTTTAATTTTCATTTTACGCACTATCGGAATCATGAAATAATTTTGGGAGGTTTTATGTTCCTTTAATCACATTTTATACAATTGTGTATATTATTGTAGCAAAAGCTTTTACATAGCTGTTGGTTTTCATCATGTTTTGCTATTTGTTATTTATTTTTAAATCAACATTACTTTCTCTCAATAAATAAAAAATTTTGGTACAGTTATGTTTCTAATTCTTTTTCATACCTTGCTTAAACAAGATTGCATTTATTTCTTTTTTCAGATTTTTTAAATATTTTTTTTTCGTAAGATTGTATAATGCTATGTTAAAATCATGAGGGTTAATTTTGTATGTGCATTGCATGTAAATGTTCAAGATTCTATTATACTTAAAAAGTAATATATAATCCAGTGGTAATAATTTAAGCAGGTGATAAATACCAGAGATGCAGAAATTTCTAACTTAAACTTTCTTTAACCATGTGCCAAGATGTGATTGCTGATATTGACAGCCTCAGGGAGCAACAAGTTGATGGAAGTGTAGTGATTAACTTTTAACGTTTTATAATTTACAGGCTAAATCTGCTTCAGATTCAAGCAAGTGCAGCTTTCTTTCATAAATGTGGTGAGAGTCCACAAGTCACTTACTCCTGGGAATGCCTTTCCTGGCCACTAGGGGTAGGCACATTTTCCCAAAACTCCAAGAGCACTTAAAGCTTTCACCTCACTGGTGAACTAGTCTTATCTTTGCTTCCACAGGAGGAAGGTGAAGAATTGATGTGCCTCAGTTTCTTCGTAGAAAGGGGTCATCAGACCAATTTGTGGCCTATTTTTCCCCTCAGTTGCTACTTGGGAAAGAGGGGAGTTTGGCGAATTGGGTAGTGTCATAATCACTCCCAGTAAGGAGTTAGTCACAAGCCTGCCACAGGTGTTGCAAAGACCGGTCCCTTAGTCTCCTCCTGTTGGGTAGTTGATATACTCCAAATTTAGATCATCTGCTGTCACGCATACAGCACTAGATGGGCTATCTACTGGACACAGTTTGCTTCTGAAGCTGGTAAGCACAGTAGAGTGGGTGGTTGTCGGGTAAGTGGTCACATTTTGCACTCACATAGCCCGCAGGCTATTAGTAGGTACATTTCGTATAAGGTACATCATTGCCAAGGGTCAAAGAATATATTTTTGTGACACTGTGATGAGGTTGCATGCGTCGGGGTTAGTGCGCATCTGCCTTTTTCAGTCCTGTAATTTTTTGTATTTAACACATGTCAGCTTTGGTACTTCAGCGAATTAGCACGTCAACCTGATTTCCTATCTCAGGTTAGCGCATGTTCATTAGCATTAGCGTGGGAGTTATTTTTTCCTGCTGCACTAGTTCAGTTGCTTCTCCTGCTTAGTGTCCCTCTGTGCTTGCCTTTGGTTTGTTGGAGGGGGTAACATTTTCTTAGCTTCAAGAGTTAAATTTTTTGCACATATTTATATGTTAGAGGGTCTCTTCTGCATTTGTGCTTTACTGAATCGAGTGTCTATGATTTTTCAGCTTAAATCCCTGACTGTTAGTTGTATTTTGTCTCCAACATTTATTATCTTGATTTTAAGGTTTTGCTTTGTCTGTGTTCTTTTTTCCTGTATGATGGAGCATCCTGGAACTGTTCCCACTACTTTAAAAGTTGATCCTTTAGAGGGTAGATCCTCTTAACAATTAGTAACTCATTTTAAATGTGTTCTTTGCAAGCTTATGCCTGTATCTCCCCCTGCTCAGCTTTTCAATCCTTGTTTGGATCACCTTATGCATATGAGTCTAATGCTGCTCTTGCCTCTAAATGAATCTGTCCTCCCTCTATTTGCTATATACAGTGGTTTCTTCAGATTTTGCTCCGGGATTTAAGGATTTTGTGCACTCAACTATTTCTGAGATGCTAGCAGCTATGCCTCCTCCAAGCGCAAGAGGTCTGTTTCCAACAACGTACCTTCTAGCATTTCTGAATCAGATTAGGTAAGCAGTTTCTCAATGTTTCAGAATCTGACTTCGTAGATCTTTCTTCAGAGGGTGAAACAATTTCAGATGATCAGGAGTCTGTTTCTGATCAGGACACAAATGCCTCCTCTTTTATGTTTAAAGTGAATGTAAAGTTTAATGAATAAGTGCCCAGTATCTAAAAATACTCTTAGAAACAAGGGCACTTTAAGTCACTAAACTTTACATTGAAGCTACTTTTTTAAAATACCTTTCTTTATGGAAAACAGACCAGCGATCTTTCGCTTGCAGCTCCTGCTTTAGCTAGCACAGCGATGACAAATCCAGCTTCCTCCAATCGTTGCTTTGCTAACTACAGCAGGAGCTGCAGGCAGATGATCGCCTGTCTGCTTAATCTGTTCAAGATCCATGGGTTCTAAATTATAGTTTCCCAGAGATACAGAATACGCTTCTAATCAAGGCCTCCTCGGGGACGATTTCTTCTGTCTCATATTCCAAGGGACCCTGTAAAGGCAAAAGTGTTTTTCAGTCAATCTTGGATCTGTAATCTATGGGTGTAATAGTCCCAGTACTAAGGCCAGGGATTTTATTCCAACCTTTGTATTCCCAAGAACAAGGGAATTTACAGGTCTATTCTGGATTTAAAGACTAAACAGATTTCTCAGGGTTCCTAGTTTCAAAATGGAACATTAAACACCATTTTACCTCTTGTTTAACAAGTGTAGTTTATGTCTATGATAGATTTGAAGGATGCTTCCTTAATATTTATGTCCCATCACTAGTTCCTAAGATTTGAGTTTCAGTACATTTTTCAGTTTGTTGCTTTTTCCATTTGGTTTGACTACTCTACCCATATTTTTCATGAAGGTTCTGGGAACTCTTTTGTCTGTAATACGAGCAAATTGTATTTCTGTGTTTACTTACCTGGAAGATATCTTGGTACAGGCTCCATCTTTACCTTTAGCAGTATCTCATACTAACAGTCTCAATTTTCAAAAGTGTTCTGTTTCTACTCTAACCCAAGTCTCTTTCCTAGGTGTCATTTATAGACTCAACCTCTCTGAGATTTTCTTTAACAGATCAAAGGAGATTAAAGTTACAGACAGCTTGTTAAAGTCTTTAGTCAGTTCCCTTTCCTACGGTAGCTCTTTGTATGTGTATTGTAGGTGTTAGGTCTGATTATAGCAGCATCAGATGCTATTATATTTGCTCAGTTTCGCATAAGAGTTTTTAAGCTTTGTATGCTTTGTCAATGGTGCAAGGATTACACTCAGCTCTCTCAGAAAATCCTTTTGGATTTCAGAGCAAGACAATCTCTTTCCTGGTGAATAAGTCACCAGTCCATTTCTCTGGGGTCATCGTTTGTTGATCCTATCCAGACTGTTATCACAATAGACACAAGTTTTTCAGGTTGGGGTGCAGTTTGGGGGTTCCGGAGAGTACAGGGAGTTTTACCAATAAAGATACTGGAACTCTGTGCAATCTTCAGGGCTATCCTCTTCTGAAAACAGAGACTTATCTGCATTTTTATTTTCATAAATTTTTATTGAGGTTTTTATCAGTAACCACATAATAAGATTCTGTATATATCCTATTACAGTGACAATAAAAACACAGATGGTCAACATATACAGAAGGCAAAAATAGTTTGTCAACATTTCAGACAAAGCATATACAGATAAAATGAAACCTCATTTTTTATATTATATAAACCTCCCATATTGGCTATAGGCCACTCTTGGACCTATGTATACTAGCTGAAGTTGCTGGAGGTAACCTAGAATGATATAATGCCACTCTTGGACTTGATTAATTAACATATATTTATAAGCATATTATCTGTATAAATGTAATAATCTGTATTTGGGGGGGTAGGACGGAGCTTTCTAGGGTGACAAAAAATAAAGAATAAATCAAATTTTTAATGAGGGAGGTGAGAAGAGGGTATGCAGAAAGAATGGAAGGGTCAGTGTATCTAAGGGGGATTAAGCGGATAAGGTAGGTAATGTAGACAAGTAAAAAAAAAAATGTGGAGTTACTATACTATAGCGTGATCCCTGGAGTATACAACTGTCTATGAAAAGTCAGTCTTTCTGTGCTTGCTATGTGTGTCTCAATATATATAATATGTAAAAAACTATAAGCCGTAATACTGCTATAAATGGTTCGCTCAGCAAGGTTAACATAGGTATCTGATTGCAGATTGTCAACTATCATAAAGAGTCATATAGGATATAAGATATGGCTACAGGAGATAGTATAGATATGACATGAAGTGCTGTCTCGGCCTCTGACAGTACCCACATGTTGTAGAAGGTAGAAGTGTAACCAAACATTTGAGGGTGTAATGACAAATATACCCTAACTAGAAGATCAACAAGATGGGAAATTCGTTCTATGAGTAGTTTTAAATGCTCAACTCGCTTTAGGTAAGATTGTATAGATGTCTACTCACTAATTACGAACAACAGATGACATGACAAATGAGCATAGGTGCACACCAATTAATACAGATTACTCAAAATAATACACAGGTATAAATGAGGGAGTAAAACAAGAAAAGCGATTGAAGCAGTGCTAGGCTAAGTCTCATAAAGGTGCTATTATCATGTCTTGTAGTGGGCAGTTATACTTTATGGGTCTACTCAAAACCCTCACTCTCCTCCGCCAGCGGGTGGAGAAAGATGAGATATGTCTTTATGAATAAATAGGAGGTGAGGCCTGAGTAGAATGTTATACAATATAAAAGAAACCCAGGACTTGTAGAAAGAAATCAGGTATGTGGTAGCCATTAGGGGAACCTCTAAACATATTTCCAAATATATGGATAGCAGTCAAAACAGATTAGCTCAGTATAGTGCTCCATATTATAATAACCAAAAGTTAAAAAGCTACTTAGGAGGGACATATCCCCCAAGTATAGAAAGTATTAATGTTGGATATGGCTTTTAGTGTGTTTAGCCTGTCTGGATATCACTTTTGGGCCCAATTGCTTTTAGATATAGTTATCACTGTCACAGGAAACCCATCCCTGGAGACGAATGATAGTGATATGGATATGTGTACCTTGCAAAATAGCGATGGCAAATAACCAGCAGTAATAATCACATAACCTTTATACAGTAAAATGTGGCAGTCTATGGTGTGCTAAATTAGATTGGTTGTATATACCACGACAGACAAGTTTGGCATAAGAACTAATATCGCCATATATAATCTTTAAAGCACAGCAGGGAGCTTAAGACAGAAACAAGAAATCAACTCTCAAACTATAACAAAACATATATATAAAACAATAAAGTTAGCTGCAAACAATATAAGAACTGACTGACTGCCCTATGTTGTAGGCAAATAAACTGAGCTAGAAACTAGACCATTAACCAATAACTATGTAAGGATGCTGTACCTTTAAGTCTCTCTCCACCCCTTTCTCTCCTAAGCTACTTAACTTCCTTTGAGCAGACATTGCTTGAGTATTTTGTTAATAGTCTAGCTGTATCTTACTCTGGATTTAACAACTTCAAATCAGGCAACCTTTTCATAAGAATTTTGGAACATTTATTCAGTTTCCTTTTTGTTTCAAACAGTGATTTGCTGTTTTCCTCAATTCATTCCTGAGTGATTTCCTGTGCCTATCAGCCTCATTTTGGCTTCTGACCTCCTGTCAGCTTGCTAGGAATCCTGCTTACAAGGAACTTTGTGAATCTACACACATTTCTGAAGCAGCTGGGATATTTGGATAACAAACCTCCATTTAACAGACTGCAATCCTCTTCATTTCAGCTCTTTGTTGTGCATCTATTTGCAAGCCTGAAATCGCAAGTATAACTTTTGTATAAGGAATTACCCGACATTGTTTGCTTGCTTGAACTTTTACTACTATATTTCTGTGCTTTGCTTGAAACAAACCTCTTGTTCTCACATTCAGATACATTTGTATACATGTTCCTGAACTCTAAAATATTATTCAAAGTATCTATTGCTAGGCATATATTTATATTACTTGCTTGTCTCTGCACAATTTGTTTTCATGTTAAATGAGAACCCTTGCAACACTTAATTAAATCTGCTGATTTTGTTCATTGCTAAGGTTAATAACATTTTTCCTTAGAAGCAAATCTCAGCTACAAAACTACAATTTATAAACACAAGATTTTAACATACATACTGTTAAAACCTTACAGAATACTCAAGCCATAAAAAAGAAAAATTATATATTAAAATGGATCCTAAAGAAATCAGTTCTCAATTTCAAACCCTTTAATCACAAAACTGATTACTTAGCAAGGGGTTTAACTGAGCTCCAGGCAGAAAATGCAGCACTAAAGAGTGTTCTTAAAGACATAGTAACACCAAAATCAAGTGACCCTCCAGAAAATCACATAAATCCCCCACCCTTGTTCTCTGGCAAGAGGTCTGAATTTAGGGATTTTAAAAATGCCTGTCTGCTTTTTTTTACAATGAAATCTTGCACATATCATTCTGAGAAATTGAAAGTTTATACAACAATATCTTATTTAACTGGTAAACCCAGGGCCTGGGCCAACCAGTTCTTTGAATCAAATAGCCAAATACTTGATTCATTAGATCAATTTTTTACTGCCATGGCAGCACTGTATGAGGACACAAATAAACAAATAAATACTGAGACTAAATTGCGCTCCCTAAAACAGGGGAAACGCCCAGTTGAGGAGTTTATTACAGACTTTCAAATGTAGGCTGCTGATTCATTATGGAATGACATAAGTTTAAAAAACCAATTTAGACTTGGTCTAAGTGAATCATTAAAGGATGAACTCTCTAGAGTTGGAATGCCAGATAGCTTTATCAGGTCATCAAGGGTATCGACTACACTGGGACCGCAGGTTGAGGGAACGTCATGCTGAAAAATATTCCACAGATGTGTTTCCTAAAAGACCAGTAAGTCATGTAACTGAAAGATATGCTAACCAGAGTACCCCCATGGAAATTGGCACACTTTAAGGGACCTCTGACACAAGAGGAGAAATTAAGGAGGAAATTATCTAACTTATGTCTATATTGTGCCAATAAAGAGCACACAGTCGCCACTTGTCCTATATTGAATCGACACAAGAAGGGTAAGGAAAAAATTATAAATACAATTACTCCCAGTGAAATTGAATCTAAACTGACTTTGTCCCTACCTTTACAGTGGGATCACCTACAGGTCAAGTCTAATGCTATTATAGACTCAGTAGCTTTTGGTTGTTTTATTGAGGCTGAGTTTGTTAAAAATAATAAAATTCCTTCCATTGCAAAACAAAACCCAATTTTTGTAAAGTTTATTGATGGTACTTTAATTCACAATGGGCCAATAACACACCACACTATACCTCTACTCATATCAACACACCTAAAGGTCATACTAAATATATAAGTTTTGACATAATACCCAAATCTATACACACAGTTATACTAGGATACCACTGGCTTACCAAACACAATCCCACAATTGACTGGTCTAAGAATGATATCCAATTTTTATCCCCATTCTGTAGCACTACCTGTTATCCACATCAGGTAATAGGTAATGTAAACATTGACATCCCATCTGACTACCAAGATTTAAGAGTCGTATTTGATATTAAAGAAGCAGAGACTTTACCTCCGCATAGGATATATGACTGTCCCATTGACATTAAACCAGGCTCAGAAATCCCTTATGGTAAAATATACCCTCTATCTCAAAAAGAATTACAACATATATCTATATCTATACCAAATTGGATTTAAAAGGCGCATACAATTTGATCAGAATCAAGGAAGGGGATGAGTGGTAAACAGCCTTTAAGACCAGATATGGTCTGTTCGAGTATAAGGTAATGCCATTTGGGCTCTGCAACGCCCCCGGTACATTTCAGCATTTTATAAATTATATTTTTAGGGATCTTACGGCAATTTGTGTAGTCCTATATCTTGATGACATTTTGATATACTCAAAGAACAAGCAAGAACATATAAAACATGTTAGATGGGTACTAACACGTTTACGTGATCATAGATTATTTGCTAAGTTAGAAAAATGCCAATTTCACGTTCATAAAATAAAATTTTTAGGATATATCATCACCCCTGACAAAATACAAATGGACCCAGACAAACTAACAGCAATCACAAATTGGCCAAGACCCTCAACTGTTAAGTCTCTTCAAAGATTTTTGGGTTTCACTAACTTCTACAGAAAATGTATCTTTAATTTCTCAGCTATTATCAAGCCATTGACTAATTTGACAAGAAAGAACATGAGATTTAAATGGACACCTGAAGCAGAACAAGCCTTTGAATTTCTGAAAAAAATTTTTGTAACTGCACCAATTTTAAATCTCCCAGATCATTCTTGCCAATTGTTTGTAGAAGTAGATGCATCAGATTCAGGAATAGGTGCAGTATTGTCTCAAAGAAACAAAGAATTGTTGGCCGTCAAATCAGCTCTAGAAACTTGGAGGCACATATTAGAAGGAACCTACAAACCATTTGTAATTTATACTGATCATAAAAATCTTCAGTATTTAAGAAATAACAAAACGCTTTCCTCCAGACAAGTCAGATGGGCACTATTTCTTGACAGGTTTGACTTCATAATCACCTACAGACCAGGATCCCAAAACGTTAAGGCAGACGCATTATCACAAATTAATGACAATACACAAAGAATAGAAAATACTATAGACCTCATACCGCCAAACAAAATAATAGGAACTTTAGGCTCACTTGAACAAGAGATATTAAAAGAATTTTAAGCCATGTTGTGAGTAGTAACTGCGTGCAAAGGATGTGACCGAAAGCTATACCTCTAGCAGTAAAGGAAAGTGGCCTCTCACCGTGGCGTACCAGAGAGGGAAGAGATGATGTAGGCACAGCATGGTAGGTGTAGCTATTGGAGAGAGCAATTATTGTATCCCCTGAAGGACATCAGAGTCATGGCTGACACTGGAGTCGCAACTCCAACTTGTAATGAAGTGCCGGCAAAAGTGCTGGACCGTGCGTAGGACTTCCCCGCTACCATGGAACTGCAGTCTCAAAAGCACTAAATTCTCAAAGTCGGTCTTTGCCACGTAGGGGACTCAGTTGTGGATCGCAGTTCTCAGATGCTGTGGTTATAGTGTAGGAGCGGGTGGGAGTCCCTCTGTGTAGCCTTCTCGCGGGTCAGATTAGGAAGCTGGTAGTGATAGCAAACACAGGGACTTGCTCCCGGGCTTCAGGTCACTTCTGTTCTTAGCCAGGTTGAGACGTAGTGTAATCAGACAAAATGCCATTTGAAGAAGCTGCTTTGTTCTGAGTGCACAATGCGGTCCGGGTGGCAGCTTATTAAAGGTGTTGTAATTATAGGCCAATGTGAAGTAATAAGGGCTGAATTGGGTCTCATATAGTATTAGGGTGCTCTACAAAGTAGGTGAAGAAGTTATGGTCAGGTTAGTCCTTCATAAGGTTGTTAAATTTAGACTCTGAACCCGGAGCTCAGGTAAAATGTGTCTCCTCCATCTTGTGGCAAGCTCCGCCCCCCCATCTGCATTTTTAATCAGACAATGTCACAGCAGTGGCTTATATCAATCATCAAGGTGGAACTCTCAGTTCCCTAGCGATGAGGAAGGTCTCACGAATTTTCAACAATTGCAAATCTGATTTTCTCAGTCACAAATCTCTTCATCCTGGTGGTGGCCTCTTCACCTGGAGGTTTTCAATCAGATTGTAGAAAAGTGGGGTCTCCCAGAGATAGACCTGGTGGCTTCTCGGTTGAACAACAAGCTTACCCACATATTTTGGGAGGTACAGGGATCCTTAGGCCTAGTTTGCGGGTGTGTTTGTAGCTGCTTGGTAGTTTAGTCTTGCGTACATCTTTTCACCAATTTTTCTGCTGCCAATAGTGATAGCCCAGATCAAGCAGTTGTTGTCATTAGTTATTTAAATTAGTCCTGCTTGGCCTTGCAGGATCTCCAGTTGTTTTAGAAGAAACAGCCTTAGGAAGGAAAGAGTAGTTTCTTCTTAAAAGGAAATTAAACAGTATCCCTTTGGTAAAAACAAATATATTAAATCAAAGTAAAAATATAAAGAACAGATTGTGTAAAATAAAGGTAAACAACTTACTTGTTTTCTACCAAAATTAGCACAATTTCTCAATGTAACCCCTGTCTGCAGTGTTATAAGAGTGGAACATTTTTGAAACAAAGTTTCATTCTCCTAGTTCTGAGCATGATCAAATCTGACTCTAGTCTATTCACTTAATACTAAACCGACTCTAAGGCAGGAAGTAATGGAGACTGCACAAATGAAGGTTAAAAAAATATTTACTAAAAATATTTATTAGACCATGTAACAGATTGTTTATTGTCCTTTTTAAAGCTGCTTTATCCGAATGGAAAATCAGATAAGGAGGTTGAATTCCAGAACATGCATAGGTTAAAATGACTGAGCCTGAAGAACCTTTAAAACCAAGCTAAGGTTCCATGGAGGGGAAGCAGGCCTGATAACTGTCCTTATCCTGCCCAAAACTTGATCAAAGGCTTGAATGTCAGGAAGTCTTGAAATCTTCTTGTAATAAAAGACTGAAAGAGCATAAATGTTGCTTTTAAAGGGATAGTAAACACCAACAATGTTATTGTTTAAAAAAAATAGATAATCCCTTTTAGTTACCTTTCCCCAGTTTTGCATAACAAACACTGTTATAGCAATATACTTTTTACCTCTGTAATAACCTTGTATCTAAGCTTCTGCAGACTGCCTCCCTATCTCAGATCTTTTGACAGACTTGCATTTCAGGCAATTATTGTTGACCTTTAAATAACTCCACGTGCGTGGGCACAATGTAATTTATATGAAACACAAGAACTAACGCCCTCTTGCTGTGAAAAGCTGTCAAATGCATTCAGATAAGAGGTGGCCTTCAAGGGCTTAGAAATTAGCATATGAGCCTACCTAGGTTTAGCTTTCAACTAAGAATACCAAGAGAATGTCACACTGCTCCCTGCACCACCCTGGCTTTTGCCAGGGACGTGGCGGTTGCTACTCTGGCTGTTGCCAGGGATGCAGCGTTTCCTGTGAGAGTGCAGCGATGATGTTATTGCTGCCCGTCTCTCCCTCTGAAGCCGGATCCTTTGAGCTGCTTGGCGCAAATCAGCGCCTTTGTAAGTATATGCAGTGCTTACATACACTGCCCAAGTATAGGTGTTGCTTTGTGTGCTCCTGGGTGCTGTGTTACTGAATTGCTGGATTGCCATTCTGATATTGAACTCTGCCTGTCTGACCACTCTGCTTGCTTAACCCCTGAACTGCTGTCTTCTTATTGCTCTGAAGGACTACCCTGTCTACCAAGAGTACTGCTTACCTCATTTCCATAACTTACTCTGCTCTGGGATATTTCATATCATTCCACTTGACGCCGGGATAAGAAAACTACTGGCCAAGTTTGGTCTGATAGAGAGATATCCCAGGAGCATTACATTATACTTAGGCCATGGACCCAAATGAGGAAGCAAGAGCAGTCACTCTTCAGGGACAGATGCTGGAAACCCATACCATACACTTGCAGAGTGTGGATTCTAAATTAGAGGCTATAACCTCTACGCTCTCCTCACCTCACTGCTCCTGTTGTTACACAGCCAGTCCCTGCTGCTAGTGCCTCAGCTTCTTCCCCTGCTTCTGGAAGTATACCCCAGATACCATTACCTGACAAGTATGATGGTACTACCGACTGTAGGGGTTTTCTCAACCAGTGCAGGCTGCACTTTTGCAATGATCCTCACACCTTCCAGTCTCATCAGTCAAAGGTCACTTTTATAATTTGGAACAGAGCACTCAACTCCTGAACAATGCTGATGCCTTCATTTCTGCTTTATCCTCTGTTTATGGGACCTCCGGCCGCACTTCTGCTGCAGAGTACCCTCTCTTGGATCTCTTCCAGAGCAAATAGATCTGTTGCACAATACGCCATCGAGTTTTGCACCTTGGCACTTGAGGCCAGTTGGGATGGCAGTGCTCTCAAGGCAGCCTTTAGGAGAGGCTTGCATGAGCGCATCAAGGATGAGCTTACTTATCGTGATGTTCCTTCCCTGGATGAATTCATAACACTTTGTATCAGTCTAGATTCTCGCTTTCAGGAGAAACAAGATGAGAGAGACAGAACTCGTAGAACCCTTCCCTCTCCTCCTCCTACTCATCCGGTCTCTAGACTATCCTCTTCCCCTTCAGCACCTCCAGTTACCTCTTTAGAGAAACCCATGGGTCTCTCCTCCCTCAAGCCCACAGAATCTGAAAGACAGAGAAGAAGGAGATTGAGACTGTGTTTCTACTGTGGTTGTAACTCACATCAACTTAAGAACTGTGATATTCTGCCAGGAAAAGCCCATGCTTAGAGGATAAAACTGGGGTACCTCTAAGCGTGGTCTCTACTAAATCCCCTCACTCCTCTTGGATCCTGGTACCTGTTACCCTTACTTTTTTTAGAATTCTGTCCACACTCAAACCTTCATTGATTCAGGGGCAGCTGGAAATTTTCTTGATCACCGTTTCTTTCTTACGACATGGTGAGTCCATGGATCTGTTGGGAATATAACTCCTGGCCAGCAGGAGGAGGCAAAGAGCACCACAGCAAAGCTGTTAAGTATCACTTCCCTTCCCACAACCCCCAGTCATTCTCTTTGCCTCTAGTGCAAGGAGGAGGTGAAGTAATTAGGTGTCTGATTTAGATTCTTCTATCAAGATTTTTTTGTTTTTCTGGTGATCTTCCTAACACCTGGGTTTAGCTGTACTCCACGTCAGTCTCTTCAGCAGGGCTGTGGTAGCTTTTAAGCAGTTAGGAACTTGTGGCATGGGCTCCACTGTGTTTTCCTAACAGTTGCTGCCCTCATTCAGAATGCCAGAGTAGGTTTACTCTGTTCACTTCTCTGTCCACAGGTCTCTGTGAGGAGCAGCTTCCTCTCATACCAGTGAATGGTCCTCCTGCCGGACAATCAGGAGTGCAGGTAAGTGCCATATTATTTCATAGAATTTATTTTGGCACTTCATTATTAATGATCTGCACCCTTTTGAGACACATATTCCTGGGGTCAGGAATTTTTGAGGCAGGTTGAAGGATACTGTGTGGCGGTAGGAGGGAGATTCACTAAAATTACTTGTTAATTTTCAGTTTTATTTTGTAGTGGCTCAGTCAGCATAACTGGTTATACATGCAGTCGCTTTTTTGGGGGCATGGGAATATTTTTTATTTAGCCGCTAGCCGTTTTCGCCAGTGTGAGGAGAGTGTGAGGTTACTAGGAGGCGTGTCTCCTCCTTTTAGCGCACGGCTCCTTGGCACCATTTTTGTTCATGAAGTCTCACAGAATAACGCTATGCAGACTTCTTGCTGATGTCTAAGTTCTCCTGCAGTCCGGAAAGATTATATAGTGATCAGTCTGTGTCAGGAGGAGCTGGTAGGCACCTCAGTTTAGTGCTGAGGTGTAGAGTGTGCACAAGGTTTTCCCACTTTATTTATATTAACCTCCACTTTAATTCTTAATATAGAGGACCAGAGCAATAAATAGCATATTTTGTGTCCGTGTTTTTCTTAAAGAGACAGTATTTTTTTTCATCAATTGTAAAAATTAAACTATTTTTTTCATTATTCTGGGTGTTTAACATTCCGGTGCAAGATGGACCTGGAGTCTGTGCCTTCTGCTGAATGCAGACTTTGCTTGGATACCCAAGTAGAACCCTTTTTGCAGTTCTTGTATTGAGAGAACTATTATGTACAAATCTCAGATACGGAAGGTGTTATTCCTTCTTCTGATGCTGAAGTGGTTTCCTTCAGATTCAAGCTTGAGCACCTTCATGTTTTGTTAAAGGAGGTTTTACATTGGACAACTCCAAACACCTATCAATGTCAACCCTAAAAAGTCTAGTAAGTTGAATAGATATTTTGCTGTTCCTTCTTCTGGGGAGGTGTTTCCAGTACCAAACCGTGCTACGGAAATTATTACCAAGGAATGGGAGTGACCAGGAATCCCCTTTTCTCCCTCCCCTGTTTTCAGGAAGATGTTCCCATGGCTAACTCCATCAGGGAATCATGGCAGACAGTTCCTAAAGTGGAAGGAGCGATTTCCACTTTGGCTAAGAGAACTACTATTCCTATTGAGGACAGTTGTTCCTTTAAGGATTCTATGGATGAGAAGCTGGAGGCTCTTTTAAAGAAGATGTATACACATCAGGGGCTGCAATGGCAACCAGCGGTATGCATTGCGACAGTGACCAGTGCGGCAGCTTACTGGTTTGACGCTTTGTCAGAGACTCTTCAAGCTGAGACCCCTTTAGAGAAGATTCAGGATAGAATTAAAGCTCTTAAATTAGCAAATTTCTTTATCACTGATGCTTCCTTACAGGTCATTAAGTTGGGAGCCAAGATATCTGGCTTTGCAATCTTACGGCTAGATTACGAGTTTTGCGTTAGGCTTAAAAAGCAGCGTTAAGAGGTCCTAACGCTGCTTTTTAACGCCCGCTGGTATTACGAATCTTGCAGGTACAGGTGTACCGCTCACTTTTTTGGCCAGACTTGGAAATACCGCAAATCCACTTACGTAAATTGTGTATCCTCTTTTTTTTCAATGGGACTTGCATAGCGCCGGTATTACGAGTCTGCCAAAAGGTGAGCGGTACACCCTCTCCTGTCAAGACTGGTACCACATTTTAAAGTCAGTGGTTAAGAATTTTACACTACAAAGCCGTAGCATAAAACTCTTAACTAAAGTGCTAAAAAGTACACTAACACCCACAAACTACATATTAACCCCTAAACCACCACACTCCCGCCTCACAAACATTGGTTAAATATTATTAACCCCTAATCTGCCGTCCCTAACATCGCCGACACCTACCTACATTTATTAACCCCTAATCTGCCGCCCCCAACATCGCCACCACTATACTAAAGTTATTAACCTCTAAATCTAAATCTAACCCTAACCCTAAGACCCCCTAACTTAAATATAATTAAAAGAAATCTAAATAAAAATTACCATCATTAACTAAATTATTCCTATTTAAAACTAAATACTTACCTGTAAAATAAACACTAAGCTACAATATAACTAATAGTTACACTGTAGCTAGCTTAGGGCTTATTTTTATTTTACAGGGAAGTTTGTATTTATTTTAACTAGGTAGAATAGTTAGTAAATAGTTATTAACTATTTAATAACTACCTAGCTAAAATAAAGACAAATTTACCTGTAAAATAAAACCTAACCTAAGTTACACTAACACCTAACACTACACTATAATTCAATTATTTCCCTAAATTAAATACAATTAAATTAAATTATCTAAAGTACAAAAAAAACACTAAATTACAGAAAATAATAAACAAATTACAAGATTTTTAAACTAATTACTAATCTAATCCCCCTATCAAAATAAAAAAGCCCCCCCAAATAAAAAAAAGCCCTACCCTACACTAAATTACAAATAGCCCTTAAAATGGCCTTTTGTGGGGCATTGCCCCAAAATAATCAGCTCTTTTACCTGTAAAAAAAAATTACAAATGCCCCCCAACATTAAAACCCACCACCCACACAACCAACCCTACTCTAAAACCCACCCAATACCCCCTTAAAAAAACCTAACACTAACCCCTTGAAGATCACCTTACCGGGAGAAGTCTTCATCCAACCGGGCCGAAGTCCTCAACGAAGCCGGGAGAAGTTTTCATCCAAGCCAGGCGAAGTGGTCAGGCGAATGGATTTAGTAAATTTGAATTGTTACTTTGGTTGTCAGTATAGCAACAATGTATATTTGAGACAGAAATTTGAACAATTGTTGTTTTCCCTGTTCACTGTGGTCTTAAAGATATATGCACATTGTTCCAGAAGGTTTAAAATCACAGTCCAAATAAATTTTTGGCGCCATTTGTACACTTATATATCTTTAAGACCACAGTGAACAGGGAAAACAACAATTGTTCATATTTCAGTCTCAAATATACATTGTTGCTATACTGACAACCAAAGTAACAATTCAAATTTACTAAATCCATTCAAGTCATATAAAAACTGCTATATTTTTAGTAATAAATTATTTTTCTTTTATTGAATATATATATATATATATATATATATATATATATATATATATATATTTTATGAATTGCAATTCATTATTGTGTATCGAATTGTGGCCACATTTGTACACTTATATTTATTTAGACCGTGTTTTATGAATTGATTTATAAATGTGTTTTTTGATTTTGAGTTATATCAACTAATAAATATTGTAAATACACTTTTAATTGTCTGCATAGCATATATTATTGACCTCAGCTTATATATTGAGCGCCCCTCTTATATTTTACCTCTTGCAGGTAAATAATTGTTTTATTGATCTTTGTTAACCGTTTGTTGGGAGAATAACGGGATATTAAGAGGAGGCTTTTATAGAGATCCCTTTCTCCAACATTGGTGTGTCCGGTCCACGGCGTCATCCTTACTTGTGGGATATCTCTTCCCCAACAGGAAATGGCAAAGAGTCCCAGCAAAGCTGGCCATATAGTCCCTCCTAGGCTCCGCCCACCCCAGTCATTCTCTTTGCCGTTGCACAGGCAACATCTCCACGGAGATGGTTAAGAGTTTTTTGGTGTTTAAAAAGACTGGCAGCTGTGCCAGATGTTCAAGCATTTGTTCAGGCTCTGGTTAGGATCAAGCCTGTTTACAGACCTTTGACTCCTCCCTGGAGTCTAAATCTAGTTCTTTCAGTTCTTCAAGGGGTTCCGTTTGAACCTTTACATTCCATAGATATTAAGTTACTATCTTGGAAAGTTTTGTTTTTGGTTGCTATTTCTTCTGCTAGAAGAGTTTCTGAGTTATCTGCTCTGCAGTGTTCTCCGCCCTATCTGGTGTTCCATGCAGATAAGGTGGTTTTGCGTACTAAGCCTGGTTTTCTTCCAAAGGTTGTTTCTAACAAAAATATTAACCAGAAGATAGTTGTACCTTCTTTGTGTCCGAATCCAGTTTCAAAGAAGGAACGTTTGTTACACAATTTGGACGTAGTCCGTGCTCTAAAATTCTATTTAGAGGCTACAAAAGATTTCAGACAAACATCTTCTTTGTTTGTTGTTTATTCTGGTAAAAGGAGAGGTCAAAAAGCGACTTCTACCTCTCTTTCCTTTTGGCTTAAAAGCATCATCCGATTGGCTTATGAGACTGCCGGACGGCAGCCTCCTGAAAGAATTACAGCTCACTCCACTAGGGCTGTGGCTTCCACATGGGCCTTCAAGAACGAGGCTTCTGTTGACCAGATATGTAAGGCAGCGACTTGGTCTTCACTGCACACTTTTGCCAAATTTTACAAATTTGATACTTTTGCTTCTTCGGAGGCTATTTTGGGAGAAAGGTTTTGCAAGCCGTGGTGCCTTCCGTTTAGGTAACCTGATTTGCTCCCTCCCTTCATCCGTGTCCTAAAGCTTTGGTATTGGTTCCCACAAGTAAGGATGACGCCGTGGACCGGACACACCAATGTTGGAGAAAACAGAATTTATGCTTACCTGATAAATTACTTTCTCCAACGGTGTGTCCGGTCCACGGCCCACCCTGGTTTTTTAATCAGGTCTGATGAATTATTTTCTCTAACTACAGTCACCACGGTACCATATGGTTTCTCCTATATTTTTCCTCCTGTCCGTCGGTCGAATGACTGGGGTGGGCGGAGCCTAGGAGGGACTATATGGCCAGCTTTGCTGGGACTCTTTACCATTTCCTGTTGGGGAAGAGATATCCCACAAGTAAGGATGACACCGTGGACCGGACACACCGTTGGAGAAAGTAATTTATCAGGTAAGCATAAATTCTGTTTTTTGCTCTTTGGTGAGAGTCCTTGATATAACTATTTAATAACTATTCTACCTAGTTAAAATAAATACAAACTTGCCTGTAAAATAAAAATAAACCCTAAGCTATTAGTTATATTGTAGCTAGCTTAGGGTTTATTTTATAGGTATTTAGTTTTAAATAATGTAGTTAATTATAGTAATTTTATTTAAATTATATTTAAGTTAGGGGGTGTTAGGGTTATACTTAGGTTTAGGGGTTAATAAATTTAAAATAGTGGCAGAGACGTTGGGGACGGCAGATTAGGGGTTAATAAGTATGATGTTGGGGGCAGCAGATTAGGGGTTAATAAGTATAATGTAGGTGTCAGCAATGTCTGGAGCGGCAGATTAGGGGTTAATAAATTTAATGTAGGTGTCGGCGATGTCAGGGGCAGCAGATTAGGGGTTAATAAGTATAATGTAGGTGTCGGCGATGTCCGGAGCGGCAGATTAGGGGTTAATAATATAATGTAGGTGTCGGCGATGTCGGGGACGGCAGATTAGGGGTTAATAAGTGTAAGATTAGGGGTGTTTAGACTTGGGGTTCATGTTAGGGTGTTAGGTGTAGACATAAATTTTATTTCCCCATAGGAATCAATGGGGCTGCGTTACTGAGCTTTACGCTGCTTTTTTGCAGGTGTTAGACTTTTTTTCAGCTGGCTCTCCCCGTTGATTCCTATGGGAAAATCGTGCATGAGCACGCACAACCAGCTCACCACTAACGTAATCAGCGCTGGTATTGGAGTGAGATGTGGAGCAAAATTTTGCTCAACACTCACTTTTTGTCTGTTAACGCCGGGTTTGTAAAAACCCGTAATACCAGCGCTGCCTGTAAGTGAGCAGTGAGCATAAACTGCTTGTTAGCACCGCATAGCCTCTAACGCAAAACTCGTAATCTAGGTGTTAGTGCGTAAAGCGCTATGGCTTAAATCTTGATCCGCTGATGTTTCTTCAAAATCTAAACTTTTGGCAATCCCTTACAAGGGAAAGACCTTGTTCGGACCGGCTTTGGCAGAAATAATTTCTGATATCATGGGTGGTACATTTTCGTTCCTTTCACAACTTCGGAGGTAAGTCTTCTACTGCCTCTACCAAACAGGAGCAGTCCAAGCCTGCTTGGAAACCTGGGCAGTCCTGGAACAAGAGGAAGCAATCCAAGAAACCTGCAGCTGAATCCAAGACAGCATGAAGGGTTTGCCCCCGATCCGGGATCAGATCTAGTGGAGGGCGACTTTCTCAGTTCATGCAAGCTTGGGAACAAGATGTTCCAGACCCATGGGCAGTGGACATAGTTTCCCAGGGGTACACGTTAGAGTTCAAGACCTTTCCTCCCAGATTATCTGTAGACCAAATAAAAAGAGAGGCGTTCTTGAATTGTGTTCAAGACCTTTTCCTCTTGGGAGAGATAGTGCCTGTTCCAAGTCAGGAAGAGGGTCTCAGGTTTTACTCAAACCTGTTTGTGGTTCCCAAAAAAGAGGGAACTTTCAGACCCATTCTAGATATAAAATTACTAAACAGATTCCTCAGAGTACCGTCCTTCAAGATGGAGACTATCCGCTCCATTCTGCCCCTAATACAAGAGAGTCAAATCATGACACCATAGACCTGCACGTTCCCATTCACAGGGACTATTGCAAATATCTGAGGTTTGCCTACCTAGACAAACATTTCCAATTTGTAGTGCGGCCATTTGGCCTCGCCACAACTCTGTCAGGGTTTTTTCACTGCTTTGTTTGCCATGTGCTGCTGGGAGCCATTTTTGCTTACCTTTGAATTTGGTGCAGAGTGTGTGATGCTGCTCATTTTCCTGCACGCCCTCTTATGGCCAGACTGTTGTACATCATCCGTGTGAGACAGGTTGCAGTCTCAGAATTGTGATGTCATCATTTATTATTTAAAGGGCCTCTGTTCAGTATGCTTTGCCCTTGCATTGTCTCAGTGAGTTCCTGTGTATTACCTGGCTGTCTGACGTCCCTCCTGGTTCCTGACTCGGCTCGTCTGACTACCAGCTCTGGCTTTGACTCCTGGCTTGTTATTTGACTTGTGGACTTTTTATTATTTTTTGTTATTAATAAAGGTGTGATTATTTTTGCACTTCATGTCTCAGTATGATTCCTGGCACCCTGACATTACGCAAGGGCCATGTATCCTGTTGGTGCTAATAATCCACCTTTACCTACTATCATTTACAGTATGGATGAACAGGATCACCGCATGGAACAATTTGCACTAGCCCTGCAAACCCTATTGACTCACGCTGCACAAAGTCTTGTCCTACATGGCCGGAAAACGCTCGCACCTAAGGTCCTGTCGGGGGCAGACCTTGTGTGGTTTATCCTCGTCCCCAGAACCGCTAAAGGAGAAACCTTTGGTCACAGTTGTCCTTTCCTGGGTGGACTCCTCCATAGTCACCCAGGCTCTTGTTGACTCTGGTGCTGCAGGCCTTTTCATTGACAGTGCTTTTGTATCAAAGCACTCCATTCCTGTATTGCCTCTGTCCGTTCCGCTTGCTATTGAGGCCATTGATGGCAGGCCCCTTCAGCCCGCACTCGTTACTCACTAAACCGCTCTGTTATCCATGGCTGTTGGGGCTTTCCATTTTGAAACCCTCCAGTACCAGGTGATTAATTCTCTGCATTTTCCGGTTGTTCTGGGTTATCCCTGGCTCCAAAAGCACAATCCAGCTTTCCTTCTTCTCGGCATATCACCCTCAATCTAATGGGGCTGCGGAACAGTCTAATCAAGCTCTGGAACAGTTCCTCCGTTGCTATGTCTCAGATCACCACAATAATTGGTCTGAACTGTTACCTTGGGCAGAGTTTGTTCGTAATAGTGCTATTAATGCTTCCTCCCAGTTATCCCCATTCATGGCAAATTATGGGTTTCAACCATCCTTGTTGCCTGATTCATTCATGTCTCAGGGTATTCCGGCTTTGGAGGAGCATCTCCGGCAACTCCGTTCCCCACGTGGGTACATATTCAGGATTGCCTTCATCGTTCTATGCAGCGCCAAAAGTTCCAAGCTGATCGTAGGTGTCTGCCCGCACCTTCCTACTAGGTTGGTGAGAGGGTTTGGCTGTCCTCTTTAAACTTGAACCTTTGTGTGCCTTCCAGTAAACTGGCTCCTTGTTATGTTGGTCCTTTTCGAATACTCTGACGGGGTTAATCCTGTGGCTTACGCTCTTGACCTTCCTCCTGCAATGCACATCTCCAATGTTTTTCATGTTTCCCTCTTGAAACCATTGGTTTGTAATCGGTTTACCACTGTGTTGCCTCGTCCCCGTCCTATCTCTGTTGACAAACATGAAGAATATGAGGTCAGCAGCATTATTGACGCTCATATGTCCAGGGGCAGCGTACAGTATTTGGTTCACTGGAGGGGCTACGGTCCTGAGGAGCGTTCATGGGTTCCCTCCTTTGATGTTCATGCTTCTGCCCTCCTCCGTGCCTTACATGCCCGTTTCCCCAATAAGCCTTTTGTCCTCCCGCGGGGGAGGGGTCATTAAGGGGAGGGTACTGTCAGGGTTTTTTCCCTGCTTTGTTTGCCATGTGCTGCTGGCAGACATTTTGCTTACCTTTTCTTGCTGAATCTGGTGCAGAGTGTGTGATGCTGCTCATTTCCTGCATGCCCTCTTATGGCCAGACTGTTGTACATCATCCGTGTGAGACAGGTTGCAGTCTCAGAATTGTGATGTCATCACTTATATTTAAAGGGCCTCTGTTCAGTATGCTTTGCCCTTGCGTTGTCTCAGACCTGTATGTGAGTTCCTGTGTATTACCTGGCTGTCTGACGTCCCTCCTGGTTCCTGACTCGGCTTGTCTGACTACCAGCTCTGACTTTGACTCCTGGATTGTCGTTTTGATTTTGGACTCTCTATTATTTTTTTATTTATTTTTTTATTTAAATTTTTGTTTTATTGAGGTTTTTAGCAGACATTGCATTACAAATAGAAATTGCCACAATTCAATACAAGCAGGTATAATAACAATTTTTTTGTACCACAATGAGAAAACAGACAACACAGTAACAAATTGTTGAAAATATAGTCACCCAAAATGATAATATAGGTACTACAATACAAACATATTCAGATAGCAAACAACCTGTCAGCCACGGAATGATAGGCAAACACACCCTAAACCTCCTTTTATAAATTTAGAGGAACCTCTTATGCTAATAATAGGCCACTCTTGGACCCACATGTAATATCCAATATTGACGGAGGTAGACTAGAATGATATATTATTTTATCAACCTTCCGAGTAGTGTATGGGCTACTAATGAACCAATGCAATAAATCTTGAATGGATGGAGGGGAAAAAAGACTAGAGTGATACACTGTCTCTTTTGAACCATGTCACATGATTTATACTCTGTAAATAGCTAATTATAGCGGACGAAAGCCGCTAGGTAGAAAACCCAGAACAAAAACTGGGAAGGGTCTATTTCTTCCCCCCTAAAATGAATGCCCCTTCCCAACCTCAGGAGGCCACTCATAGACCTATGAAATCAGTATGTTTTAGGGGAGGAGATTTAAAGCTAAATACGGTCACACTTAGACCTTGTAATAATTGAAAAGGGGGGGGGGGGGCGCATCCGGGGAACTAATGCTATACCAATATTATAATTGTGAGGCTCATCTGGAAAGGAATCTATCTTGGGCTCAATATAGGACAAATAGGAGGTAAAATAGGAGGGCTAACAAACATTTAGTAGACAACAATACATAAACTGTCTGTTGGTAAAATGTGTAGGAACATGTAGGAAAGTGCTTAGTAGTAAATGAGCTAAGAACACTAGCGTAACAATAGGATACTGTAATGTCTGTGGGTTTAGATCCATGTTTAAGCTACATTAGTAGTCATCCATTAGTCCTCCCTAGTCTACATATAGGTCATATGGCTTAAAGCTGCTAAGAGTTAGAGAAACACACTAGTAGAGCTAATGTTATAGGGCCATTAAGACTGCTACACTTATTAAAAAAAACAAGGGATGAGTAACAGAGACTGAGGTGTCAGCATCCCGTTGTTGGAGCCAGACAACCTAGCGGAAAGAATGAATAAAAGTATCACTAGCACAGTAGAGATTCCACTCCAACAAAACAGTATATGAGCAACTTCTAAAATATAAACAACTAGGAGATTACAACAACAAAAAGTGAGTCACAGTACATATCCTACAGGTCTGCATTGTTCAGGACAAAATAGCATAATACACAACCTGTGGGTACAGTGGTTAGCTTAGGACATTGAAGGCATAAATAAGTAATAATAAAAATAGTCAAACACATGATAAGGAACCCCCCCCCACACACACACACACGAAGCATTATGTAAAGTAAACTTTTGTAACATGGGGTTGATCACTGAAACTTTTCTCAAAGATAACATAATGTGAGCAACAGTACACAAAGGAGTCACTGTTGGTGTAGCTCCTCTAATAATTAACTGTGGTTTTAAGAGTACCGCAGACCATACCAGTTAAACACATATAGGCATTCTAGGAATGAATCAGTTCTCAGACTTAGGCCCCTATTTAAGAAAGTCTGGTTGACCTGATCCGACAGTGCGGATCAGGTCCACCAGACCACGCTGAATACGGCGAGCAATACGTTCACCGTATTCAGCATTGCACCAACAGCTCACAAGAGATGCTGGTGAAACGCTGCCCCCTGCAGACTCGCGGCCAATGGGCCGCCAGCAGGGGGGTGTCAATCAACCCGATTGTACTCGATCTGGTTGATTTCCGGCGATGTCTGTCTGCCTGCTCAGAGCAGGCGGACAGGTTATGGAGCAGCGGTCTTTGTGACAGCTGCTTCATAACTGCTGTTTCTGGCGAGCCTGCAGGCTCGCCAGAAACACGGGGCATCAAGCTCCATTCGGAGCTTGATAGATAGGCCCCATATGTCGTTATTTAACTATAACCAGTGTATGTGAAGACTGATATGAGTATACTCAGATAAACAGGTAATTAAGTGTATCTGAATGGGAGAACCTCAAAGTCCGTCTCTATTCCGATCAAACGAGTTCTCACCAGAGTCCTACAATTACCGGCATCAACCGACCCCAGTTTTAGATAGCGATGTCCACACTAGCATGTATTTGTGCTGGGTTCTGTGACTACTTGTTGTTATCGAGATTAAGGGATAAGACCCGAAACGTTGTTGTTCTATGTTTGTTTGGAGTAGATGTAAATAAATATACATCTTTTATTCTGGAGTGCTGCCATCTGCCTCTTTTTTCTACATAGTGGTTTAGTGCACACTCAGAAATCCTCTCAAATGCTAATACTTATATACTTTACTCCTTTTAATAACATTTCCCATGCTCAATTAGTACTCTGCTGCTGTAGTACCCACTGGTGGTTCTTGCCTCATGGGGCCCCCCTGGCCCATTGGGCCCCTGACAGGAATCACTCCTGTCACCTCCTGATGGCGGCCCTGGTAGGGACTATCCCTATGGTAACATATTACTAATTACATATGATAACATATGAATGTACACCAGATATGACTATTCCTTATCTGCTTGAAAGTAGCTTTATAGACACTTTTTTAAATATACAAATTAGCAACCCAAATTATGCCAATGTCTCTTTTTAGCCATTGACCCTTCCCAAGGTGAACTTGAGACTCTCTATGTTAACATTCTTGGCTGCTGAAGCATTTTCAGATTCATTTCATGGACAAATCAAGATAAGACCACCATATCAATATTTCTCATAACTTTATTGTGCAGGAGAGTCTAGTCAGAGGGGCTATCAAGATAATATGTATACCCATTTATTGATATGTTCAGTATTCTTTCATTTTTGTTCTAGTCTCTTTATAAAGGCATAGGAAATATAAAGGGATTGCATTTTTCTCTAGGCCTTTCAAAAGTTTTTATACAGTAGTTTAAACAGAATATTTTAGTATTGAGGTTGTATGTAAATTCATGTTAATTAATCATTCTATAGTACACTAACATTTATAATAAGTAGGGATCTAAACAAATTAGGCTAACTTCCAGACAACTAAGGGCCAGGTTACAAGTGGAGCGCTATATATCTCCTTTCATGAAAATTATATTTGCCCTCCACTGTGTTATACCAGTGCACGCTAATGTGCGCTGGTATTACAAATTAACAGCAATGCGAACGCAAGCTCTCATTGCTGGGAAGCATTACGCTCACAAGAGCGCACTTCCATAGGCTCAGAGACAGCATCAGAACCTTGCGCAGTGATGGCAGCATATTTTTAAATATATATGTATATTACTATATACATAGACAGTATATACACATATTAACACATTAATATATATGTTTATATTCATATACAAAGAAGTAGATAAAATAAGTCTTTATTGGTCGCATATTAAAATAAAACAAACAGCCAGATAAAGTCTTGAGCCGTTTGACGGGTTGGTAAGCCTCAGGAAGTTCTTTCCAGTGTGTCCCTTGTGGCCGGCCAGTTTGGAGATCATTGGCTGTATGGATCTCTCCGTGTGGTTTATTACTCACAGGCTGCAATTCCGCTTTTTCCTTCACTTGTACACCTGCTGCTTCTTTACATGACTGTTGCTGCCTTTGCTTTTGCTGACGGCTCTTACCCTCTTGTTTACTTATGTGACTAAGTCTGGCCGGAACTACCTTGTTCTTTTTGTGTGTCTTTGAATTTTTATATATTCATATACATATATATTTACTGGGAACACACAGTTCCCATAGACTACAATGTAAAGGCACTTTTCAGTGCCGTTTTTTTTCCTCTAACATCCCACTCCTACCAACTCAAAACTGCCTAGTGCAGATGTTTTTTATTTAAAAAAAAAATGCAAACTCATGGTAGCAATAACCAGCCACTTGTTTGCGGACGCATGATAATTTAGCGCTCCACTTGTACTCTGGCCCTAAGTCATTAATAGGGTCATAAGTGTAGTCCCCTCCCATCCCCACCCCTCTTTCCCATTACCTCCCAGATTCCCTACCGATTTTGTACGTTTCTTTGTTTTGAAACTTAATTACTCTGTTTATACATATGATAATTTATATTACTGAAGAAATTACCAAGTTTATATACTTCACATGAAAAATACTCAGCATAAGGGCCTTATTACTATTATCATAATAGATCATAGAAGGATGCAGATAACATTTATATCTACCTCCAAGAAAATTGGTTAATGCTTTACCTTTTATATTAGAATCCTCCTAATTAGTATAACTTGCTAAACCAAAGTTCCTTATTTCACAATTATGACCCCATTGCTCCTGTAGAGAGAGAGTATCATAAGTTCTACCCATAAGGTGTTGCTTACTTTAATGGTTATACATAGAAGATCTAGGTGTGGCGTTTTCTTTATTATTTTTTATTCTTTTATTAATACTCAACTTAATAACATTCTTTATATATATCTTTTGAATTTATATTAATAAAAGGTCCATGAGGGGCCTTAATATATGATATCCAAATGTTAAGCTACTGAATATTAGTGACCCAAGAGTGGCCAGGTTTAATGAAAACAGGAAAAAAATTAAGACGGGAGTCAAAAGGGGTTTATGGCGGGTGTTTGCACGCATCAGGGTTTTCACTCGTATTGCAAATTGAAAGTAAATACAATCGCTTGAGTACAATTGGGTTAGCAGGACTTCAGAGTTTAAAAAAGTTAGAAGGGCTCAAAGATATGAGGTCTCTGGTGTTAGAAAAAAAAAGGCAAAGGGTTTTAACATACAGATACATACATATTCATGACTTATGTATTTATGTGTATATATGCATTTACAGACATATATATATACACATATATACTAGGGATGGGCAATGTTTTTCAGCATTTGAAAAATGAAACAAATTTTAACACTTTGGTTTGTTCGTTTTAGAATTTTGAATGTTTGTACAACATTCTAACATTTGTTTAATATAATAGCATTTCTAATGCTATCTTTAAATGTAATATTTGAAATGAAGCAAATGAGATAATAAAAGTAAATTGGAAAGTTGTTTGAAATTGTATGCTCTATCAGAATCATAAAAGAAAAAATCTGGGTTTCATGTCCCTTTAATGTCAGGGGTTATTTACATGTACAATAGTCATATTTCCCATATACAATAGATTAAGTTATTATATGTACATATGTTTTAATGATTTTTTTTTTTAAATGTAATGAAGGTGGATTATAATTAACTAATTACACCTGGCAGAAGGGTGTGTGAATTTTAGGATGATGTGATTGGTTAGTTTGAATTTAAAAGCCAGAGCTTCCAGACCATGAACAGATGCCTGATAAAACAGCTAGAACAGCTGAGAAACGCGTTGCAATCTGTTCAGACATATTGCTTTTCCATATTTTGGGTTGTTGATACACCCTCAGTTTTTATTGTTGGGATTTTAATAAATAGAACATATTTTATACATTGGAAGCCTGAGCTTTATTTATTCCTGAGCCGCCATCAGGAGTCACAGGGAGGAGTATACCCATTAGCAGCCTTCTTCTTCTGCATCTGGCAGCTAAACTGTTAAATGCACATGTGAGTGTAATACTTTATTTTAATATGTTTTACATGTGTTTTGTTGTACTAACTTTTTTGAACTGTTCTAGAGCTCAAGTGCAACACATAACTTTCAATTTGTAATATGAGTGACGGGATTGAAACTATAAGGCAAGCTAAACATTCTCTGGTAATTCTATTTTACAATGGACTTGTAATAGCAGATTGCTCGCTAATCGTTGCGCAGTCCTGTGATAATGATTAGGGTAACCTGTGCTATCAATAGCACTCCACAAATCTAGGCCTATGTGTTTAACCCTAGCAAAGCCAGTTCCAGAGCATCAATGCACTTTGTCTTCAGAGATGAACACAGCTGGTGATTGGTACTAACATTGCTGCCATCTAGTGTTCAAAAGTGAACAACATTGTTAAAAGTGTTCTTGCTGCCACATAGGGATACATTTATCATGACTGCAGGCGGACAGTAGAAAATCTGTCCTCCTGTAATCGCCATTTGTGGTGCTGCAGGGCACTGTGAAATTTAACAATGCACAAGAGTTTTCTTGTGCAATGCCGCCCTCAGGCAGGGCATGTTAATCACCCATAACAAGCAAGTGTTGGGGTGATTAATCACACCACCTCTGAGGTGGCAGAGAGGCAAAAGAAGCAGTTTTTGTTTCTTACATTTGTGGCTCATGCTAGCATGCTCTGCATAGCCCCAAAAGCTGTGAATGCGGCTTAATAAATTTACCCCAAAGTGTTCCAGACGTGTATTTTACATGGTGAATACCTAGGTATGCGCTAAACAAAGATTGCCATAAGAATACATTTAAACAGAAATAGAGCCTTGTTTTTTTTTATTGATCTATCAAAAGTATATATTTTTTTAAAGTAGATAACTGCTCTAGACACATTTTGGTATATTTTATGTCACTATTTCAACACCAAATTCGATCATATGGAGAAAAAAAATTGTACATTTTTTCACAAACTTTGGGTTTCTCACTGAAATTATTTATATACTGCATGTGCTATCATGACACAAATGTTTGTAAAAGCTTCTTTGGGATCTACTTTGTTCAGAAATAGCAGACATACCTGTACATGCTATTATTCTCGACCGTTAAGGGGTTAACCAGGTAGCTTGTAAGGTTAATTTTAGCTGTAATGTAGAGATTACCCTCCTACCTGACACTTCCCAGCCCTTGATTCTTCCCAAACATCTCTCCCCACCCACACTCATCCCCACCATCTTAGGTACTGGCCGACAGTCTGCCAGTTTGCAGTTTAGGGCTTTTTTATTATTATTACTAATAATAATTTTTTATTATTATTATTATTTTGCCTGCAATTTACTGATCCTACTCAACCCTCCTATCTCTATGATCCCTCCCAAACAGCTCTTTAATCCTCCCCCATCCTAATAATGGCAGCCATCTTTGGTACTGACAGCTGTCTGCCAGTATCAAATTTATACATTTTTTATTTTTTCATTATTATATATTTGGGTTTTTTCTGTAGTATAGAGGTCCCTCCACCACCACCCTCCTGGCAATCGTTAGCTAGGCACCCTCACCCCCATTCCACCACTTTTCTCCCCATACCTCCCTATTCCTTCCATTTTTATTTCTGCAGTGTAGGGCAGTCCCACTCCCTCCCTCCCCCCTCTGCTGCTGGACCACACACTTGCCTCCCGCTTTCCTGCTTGCAAACAAATGATCGGTACAAACGGTGACACACACAGTATCACTGTCTGTAACGATCAGGCATCTGCATAGTATGTAACCGGAGCACCGATCGTGCTTTGCTTCCATATGCAGACAGATGTCTGGAGCTGCCTGCAGCTGCGACATAGATCTACATTATGCGGTACAATGGGCTTTGTATCGCATACCGTAGATCTATGTCACATTGGGTTAAGGGGTTAATAATAAAAGTAAATTAGAACTTTTTTTTAAAAATAAACATAAAAGATATGCTCTATGGGAATCATGAAAGAAAAATTTTGTGTTTCATGTCCCTCTAACTATAGGCTAGATTACGAGTTTTGCTTTATAAGGGGTGCGTTAGTTACTTGCACGTTATTTCCATTGCGCACTTTTCTTAACGTTGGTATTATGAGTCTCAAAACAACCTCGTAACGCGTCGCGGTCACACGACTACCGCGTTTATTTTTTCGCGTAATCAAGGCAGCGTTAAACATTCTGCCATAGAGATCAATGATAAATGAAAGAAGCACGGGTTTTTCAGCTAACACTCAATCTCGCGAGAAATACACACTGCTCTGTCATATTACGTATACGGAATAATGC